>NW_010323627.1:0-8499 GCF_000700745.2 Antrostomus carolinensis | reverse complement strand
CCCTGACATACCTGTAGAATCTTCTTGATGCTCAAGTCTCCATTCAAAACCTCAAATTCATGGCCACTAGGCTTTTATCTCCGGGGCTGGGAGCCATGTCTCTTTCTTCCTGGGTGGCTTCCGCAGTTGGATACTATAATCAGGATCAATTTTGGACTTATTTCCTTAAAAAATGTCCACTTCTCATGGTTTGCTCTTCCTCCTGGGCCAGTGCATTAGACAATTCAGATTTCTGTCACTCAGACAGAAAAGAAATTCTTGCAAAAGAAATAGGAGAAAGTTTAGCAGGTAGGATTTATTGGAAATAATTCTTCCTACCTATAGTAGGCCACAATGCGGGCAAAATGTGTCATGAGAAACCCTCTGAAAAACTTAGGGCAATCTATGTGAAAATCTTTTGAAATATCTGAAGAAAATATTTAAACATCAGACAAAAGAAGTACATAGATGAATCAAGGAAGAAAGAGGAAGGAAACCCTAGCTTTTTCATACATGAGGCTTTGTCTATGCAGCAAATGAAGATTCAGGCTCCTACTGTCCGAACCAGTAAAGCATCCCAGAAGATGGCAGCTTCATAAAACACCACTTTGCTGGAGTGACACAGTCTTACCTATGAAACAGCTCCATGTGACCCTTGAGTGCCTGAGGGTGTGGAGCTGCCAGTGCTCCAGCCTCAGCTGGGCAGGGGGATGTGCTACAGGCCCATGCCCATGAGGCAGAGGAGTTCCTCCTGCTGAGTTTCCTCAATAAAACCTGAATTATCAACATGCGCTAAAAGAACAGGTCCATGCTGAAAGGTCTTTGGCTGTAAGAACACCTCACTCACCTGAACAATTGCTCCAGCAAAACAAAAGCATCCAGGCCACAACACTCCTTTTTTTCCTGCTCAGATGCAGATGTCAATAGTTCTGCTCTGTTACATGCCATGAAGGGTACAGTCCCAGTCTAATGGAAGTGTGTCTGCCTGCCACTTATGCTGTTGCATAGCAGTCAAGCCTGCTCCCATGCAAGAGCCCATGGAGCTCTTGTGCATGGAGCAGCAGGAAAAGCTGTGTCTCCTCAGCCAGCATTTCAAGAGAGACATCAGGGCCCTGCTGAGTCATCAGTCACGGTAATCGCCAGGAGACATATTCCAGCCCTATCATATTAATTGATGCAGCTGTTAGCAATATCAGATATCAGTATTTTGGAAGTTTTATTTGTCACTATTGCCAGATGTCAAAGTAACATAGATGCTAGATGCCTGCAGTGAGGTTATGGTGACCAATATAAAAAGTCTCAGTTCACATTCCTGTGGTCTGGGACTTTAGATACGTTCTATTAGTAGATAATTTGTACACTTAGTAAGTGTTTATTTGTTTCTAGTTGTACTTGAAGCTCCAGCTAATGTATCTGCAAGACCCTGGAAAGGTCAGGCATGACCCAGTAAACCATTGGAACAGTGAAGAGGCCTTTACAGATGTAACACACTTCAAGCTGAAGAAACTTTTGTCAGGTTTGCTCCTTTGTTATAGTTTTCCCACCAAATTAAAAATTGCTCTTCAGTTTTTTTTAAAAATAGGTTACTGAGGTAATGACAACTTTCCTTCAGCTCCTCTTGAATTAGAGAGGGAAGCAATGGGGAAACACAAGAAGGGGGTAAATCTTTTACTATGGATTTGTTTTGGTCTGCACCTTTTGCACTGTGTAACACTAGTGTAGCTTAATAATTCTAGCACATCCGTTTGAGATAAAATATTTCATTTTTAAAGTACAATTCTTCCTAGAGTAAAAAGTAATTAAGAGTAGATTGGAATTTGCTATCTTCAAAATGCACAGATTGGACAAACTCAGTTTACAAAGAAAAAAAAAACGTGGTTTGCTGCCTACCCACCTCATACACCTGCATGGGTTCTCTGTTTTGTGTGCCATCGTCAGAAATATTTTTATTTCAATTGCTGATGAAACATGAAACAGGAAGAGTCCAGTGGAACAGAACAGAGTGGGGAGAATGGACACAGAGGTGGCTTTCAGACCTACTGTCTGCCTACATCTGTTCTGGAAGAGCTATTCTTGCATGGGCTCTCAGTGTAAGCAGAACTCAGGGATGGCCAGGGACAAAGGTCCTTCTCTGTTAGCTGAAAAGAGCAATGAACAGAGTAGGAGACACAGTAACAGTTCTAGTTTGCAACATGTTTTGTGTCCTCTTAGGTACATTTGGAGTAGTTAAACTGCCATTTTTTCCCATTTTAATAGGCATTATTCCAACTGCTCATGTTTATTAGCATAAGAGAGCAAAATAAATGTTAAACCAGATTATGAGTACTTGTTTCTACAGTTTAATTAAACAACCTATCTTATTTTCAATGTTTATTTTTAGTGAAAACTACAGCTTGGATGAGTATTTACTTGTAACATTTTTTCCACTCTTCTAACTTT
The DNA here is from genome assembly GCF_000700745.2 of Antrostomus carolinensis. Lineage (NCBI taxonomy): Eukaryota > Metazoa > Chordata > Aves > Caprimulgiformes > Caprimulgidae > Antrostomus > Antrostomus carolinensis. Next base: position 6,081 of record NW_010323627.1, on the reverse strand, counting down.
AAAAAAGGTGACAGCAAAATACATAACGTATTTTACATGTTTAGGCCTAAAAAGAGAATTTAGCCCTACTTCTTTATCCAAATATAGAACTTGTCCTCCACATGAGAATAACTTGGATAAAACAGTAATTTCTTAAGTGTTGTCATCGCTTTTGTATAGGAAGAGCTAAATTTTAGTTACAGAAAGCTTATATAATTTTAGCAATACACAGTATCACAGAATCACAGGATGTTGGGGATTGGAAGGGACCTCGAAAGATCATCTAGTCCAACCCCCCTGTCAGAGCAGGAACATAAATGAGATCACACAGGAAGGCGTCCAGGCGGGTTTTGAATGTCTCCAGAGAAGGAGACTCCACATACACTCCCTTTTTGCATTTCCTCGGTCCTGTTTAAAAATCCTCCTTTCAAACTTTTCCAGTTTGGATAATTACGTTCTTTGGATTTTTTTTTCTGAGCTGAAACACAAAAATTACTTGACTTCACTCTGAAGCCACTGTAAATTTACAGATAAATGTAAGCTTTCTCCCATGTTTTTCCTTTTAAACCTCTTCAAGTGTTTTCTGGTGGGGAAAAAGGAAAAAGTAAAAAGAGTGGGTGGGGTCAGCAGAAATACTGAAAATTTAAAATAGTGAGAATGGTAAACTGAAATATTAAACCAACAACAACAACAACAACAAAAAAATTGTGTCCAAATGATAACTGAACTTAATTTTTCATCAAAATGAAAAACCAAGTCACAATCATTATTCTCTCATGGAAGAAGTCAAAGTATACAACACCACACTTTTCTGAGGTATATTGGTAAACAATGTATTGGAGAAAGAAGCAAGCATAGTTATAGCATTGTGTACATATTATGAAATGCCTCAAGGTCTATGAGGACCACACCAGTGCCAATGCATATAAGAAAAAACCCTGCCAACACTGATTTATTTGGTACATCAAACCACCTGGATACCTACCACAATCTGAAAGATAACTTTTTCTTTTTTAGACTGTGTGAGGCTTAACATGACTATGACCAGATGCTTGGGCTTGTACATGCCCAACGTAAAACAGAACAAGATGTACCACTTCCCACTAAAGAAACTCAAAATTTGAGTTGTGCTGCTACAAACAACTGCAAAAATTTGTACTGTCTGTTGCTTATGAATATATATACCTTTCAGCAGGTAATGTTCTTATGTTCCTCCAGTGAAGCAAGAAGAATAATCTAAGAGTGGCCTGCTGTGCCCCTAGTTTTATCCACTAAAATTTGTATGACATTCTACTAAATCTAATTCTGTTAATTATGCACAGATTTTCAATGCTGGTGACAGATCATGACTTCTAGACAGGTAGAGTAGAGTAGAAGATACGGATGTGAACATGAGTCTCTCACATTCATAAGTATCTTGTTACCAGCTTCGCATTGTCCATCCATCACCACTATACTGCTAAGCAGAAGCATATCCCAACAAGAAGGGTTCCAGGAAACAACTTCAGCTGTCAGTTGTCTTTCCATTTTAGAATCACAGAATCATTTAGGTTGGAAAATGTTGGCCCTTTAAGAGCCAAAGCTGCAAGTGGCTTCGGCCTTGGGCAATTAAGTTCTGACTTTAGGTGAAAAAATAGATTCATAAGAAAGAATGCAAGAAAAACAAGATAAAACTTCTTATGCAACTAGTCAGAAGTAAAAAGAATGCCTCATGAACAGGTGGATTTATCCAATCAAGTATTGTAACCAGGCGTGTGAACAGTAGCTTTTAGCCAATGAAGAGTTGTTTATGTGTGTGTGTGTGTGTGTGTGTGTGTGTGTGTGTGTGTGTGTGTGTGTGTGTGTGTGTGTGTGTGTGTGTGTGTGTGTGTGTGTGTGTGTGTGTGTGTGTGTGTGTGTGTGTGTGTGTGTGTGTGTGTGTGTGTGTGTGTGTGTGCAGGAAAAGACGTTTAAGATCATCAAGTCACCATCATAACTTTTTCCCTTGTTGGTCAATTTACAGAGTACATGACTAAATGCAGGTCAGTACATGCTAATCCCTAGAAAGATGTGCTTCTTGAGAACTTAAATCATTCACGAAGACATCAGATCCCAACGGATCTAGAACTAAGAATACGTAGTTACTTTCTAATGACCTTGGATGAGGCTTTGAGAAATGAATTGTTACTACAGCAAAAAAAAAAATAAATCTTTGCCCTGGGACAGACACACTCTCAAATCTGCTGGATAAAAGGAGTTTACATAAAGATGTTTCTCTAACAGTTAATCTACAGAAACAAAACATGTAAGTTGTGATTTCCTCTTTTTGGGAGACAACTCCTAAAGAAGGGCGACCTGGAAGTTTTCTTGCAGATGAGAATATCCATCAGGACTTATCTTCAACTAATCATGATGCAGGAGCTGGGTATCACTGTCAGTCAGTAGGTTATACTGTGTCCCTTCCCTTCATTTCACTCTTAAATGGATTTCAAATGCAGCATTATATTTTCTGTGTGATTGGAATACTCCAGTTTGGACAAATGAGTCAAGCTATTTGTGCTTTTTCAACATTTCACTTAGCATTTTCCTAGACTTAATATAAAATAGAATGCCATATATTCTTCTCTGGGACTGGAACTGCAGCAAAGCATTAACTGTAAAACTTAGGGGATGTTGCAAATAACATCAGACTTAGTAATACTTGGAGAGTAAGAGCCAAAGACCACAAATCTTCCCAGAAAAAGAGGAAAGGACAAAAGGCCTCTGATTCTCTATTACCCAGCAATAGTCCACATTTCCATTATTTCCTTCTACCCAGTTAGTGGAGGAACAGCTCATAGAAATCCTCAAACTCACATTTTGGCTTCAGAGAAGTTAAAAGATAAAGTTGGGTCTTCATCCTGGTTCCAGGACAGGAAAATTGGGACACAAAATGTCCCAAGACAAACTGCTGTAGACCAGAAGATTCCTCTTCAGCCAGCCCTGAATTCATAGGACTGTATAAACCTATTTGCCAACTCTTTGTTTGTAGGAAAGAAGGAGGAGAAAGACTGGCTTCACGTTTCCTGGCGATGTAGCCAAAAGTGAATCAACTACCCCAAAGTTTTAAGAGAAAATGTTGCAGCTAAAGTTCCCCTAATCACAACAAAATGGAAGAGAAACAATGGGAAGCCTAGCAAGTCTTCAGTCCTCTTTGCCGTCTTATTCTGTCCCTCTTCCCAACTAAAAAGTAAGATTTTCTCATCTGGGACTAAGGACAAAGGGAGCTACAGGTTCAGACAGGCCCAGATGCAGACACGCCAAGATTTTGCTACTGAATGGTGCCCAGAGCATCTCAGGAAATATGCTATGCTACTACAGGGATTTCATAGAAGTCACAACATCATAGGAAATGTGGTTTGGAAGAAACCACAGGAAGTTTCTCATCCAACCTCCTGCCCAGAGCAAGGCCACTTCTTAGCTCAGACCAGGTTTCTTGGATCTTTTTACAGTTGGGGCTTGAAAGCTTTTAGTGATGGGGACGGCACAGCCTCTCAGTGTCCTGGCTCCACTGCTGTGCTGTCCTCACAGGAAAATAGTTTCTCCTTATATCCAGACCAAGCCTCTTGTTTCATCTTGTGCCCACTGTCTCTCATCCTCCCACCTCCCTTTAATCACCTCCCTGTAGGTGCAGGCAGGATGCTCCTGTTAGGCCATTCACAAAAGGAGAAGTTGCAAAACCTAACTAATAGAGGGCTGGAATGGTTGTCAAGTAGCAATGGGATTAAGTTCAATTTGAATCTAAACTTGAAACTAATGTTCTCCCAAGGCTGTTATTGGAAAAAAAGATATATCAAGATATAGTTTTAGAGGCAGGTGGACTGAGAGTTACATACTCTTCTTAAAACTGTGTTAGTATTTGTTATGGAGAGTTAGTGCACTACCATTATGGGCTAACTCTATTCCACCAGTAGGCAAATGAAAGATCAATACAACTTTAATACTGGTTAGAAGAGACAGTTCAATTTATTCTGATATTATTTCCCTGCTGTCTTGGCAAAGGCCTATTCCTTAGAATTTACTAGTACAAATTCCTTTTTCTTTTTTTTTTCCTTCTTTTTTTTTTTTTTCAATTTGGGATTGTCTTTAATTGCTGTGAGCTTAAGCACAGCAGTTTCAAACATTTGTTGAAATGACAGAAGTTACTATCTCCATGAAAAATATCACACATCAGTCCTCAAATACGAGATCTGAAATTGAGACACAATTGTCCTTTTTAGGGTAGGCTGCTGCAGGTAGTCATCAAACACTAAAGAAACTGGGATATGTGATATCTACCTTCTTTGGTATAATGAAAACACCTAATTCACTGCATTAACTGTGATCACAAGTAACACATAGAGTTTATGACTACTATCCATAAATTATTCTCATGGCAATCGTAAATGACCCTTATAGCAGCATAGTTGACCAGAACAGATCTAAGAAACTAAATAATTTACTGTTTGCACTAGATTAAAATATGAAATATGTCAGGAAATTCAGTGAAGATCAGTGTCTTTAAATAACTGTTACTATAATTAATCTGCCTTAACATTGCTTAGTTTGTATACATATTACATGCTCATTTTTCATCCAGCTTGCACCATCATCTCATTGTCTGTCATTAATAAAACATTAATTGAAAGATTATTAAATTTATATTCTAGCAAGAATATTCTGATGTGAGTGAGCTCTAAACACATGGAAGAGAAATTAGTCCTGCGAAATAACCACGGGAGGAAATCTGCAACTACAGTATCTTTAGCAACTGATTTTTCAATGGAAATCTCGAGGAGGACTTAGATAATTATATCCTAATCCTATGCAATATCTTCTCAAAAGTAGCACTCTATTTTTACCTCTCAATCTGATTTTCAAGGAAGACAGCAAAAAAGTTGGGCCTATTAAACAAAATTCACACTTCTAGTGGAACCAAACACACCAATTCAGTCAAGATCTATTTATGATCTTTTACGATCTTTCCCAAACCTCTCCTGACTTCCCTGTTTCACAGATGCTAATTATACATTTATTTTGCTCCAAAAGTGGTAACAGTCTTCATTTGTCTCCCTCACGGCACTAGGTGTTCCAGAAATTTAACTGTACTGAAATCAGTATAGTTGATTTATGCAATTAGTAACTTAATTTCACCACCTTCATAACAAAACAAAAACTCTCTAAACCCACACTCACATAAACAAGGAATACTTACTGCAGAAGTAGCACAGTCAGCAATAAGCTTAAACAGGTTATGAAAACACATCCCAAGTGCTGTTTCAATTTATTCTAGCCAGGGATTTGCTACTTCTTTGTTAGACTTCATGGGGCCGAACACTTTCTTTTGCCCTCTAAATATATTATGTAATCCTCTAACAGTTAACATCTACTCTTCTAAATCTTCTGTTGTTAAAATTATCTCAAGAAAGTGCTCACATGCTTAAAAGTTTGTGTATTTTTTCTGCTAAGTTACCTGGTTTAATTAGAGATGTGATTTCTAGGTATACTTTGTCTCCTGTCTATCCTTAGATCACCACAGTTAAAGGAACACTACCATTTAAAGAGCAATCATTCTCTTAAACATACTATTTTGGGCAGCTATGACACCCTTCAGCTACAAATTTCTGAAATTAACATTTACACTGAGATTTTCAAAAACACTTGTCATGACTTACAACTGGTCCTGTTTAAAACTTTATTGGAGATCTATTGATTTTAAAGGAAGAAAAATATGGCCAGTACTAAAATCTTTCACATACCTTGGCTTTTTATACCTAACTCCCACTGAAAGCACAGAATCACAGAATGGCTGAAGCTGGAAGGGACCTCTGAAGGTCATCTAGTCCAACCACCCTGCTCAAGCAGGGACTCCTAGAGTACATGAACCAGGATTTTGTACAGACAGTTTTTTAATATCTCCAGGGAGGGAGACTCCACAACCTCTCTGGGTAGCCTGTTCCAGTGGTCAGTCACCCTCACAGTAAAGAATTTCCTCCTTATGTTCAGGTGGAACTTCCTATGCTGCAGTTTATACCCATTGCTTCTCATCCTATTGTTGGGTACCAACGAGAAGTGTCTGGCCCCGTCCTCTAGACACTCTCCCTT
>NW_010323626.1:0-5821 GCF_000700745.2 Antrostomus carolinensis | reverse complement strand
AAATATATATTTTATATATTTATATATATAAAAAAATATTCTTCTGTGCTGCTCATGGTGCACAGACAGATCTCATATGGCGGCAGAGAGTCTAATATTTTCCTCTGATAAAAATAACCTGTTAAAATGACACCCAGCGTGGCCTGCAGCGCTGCAGTGGATTTTACTGGAGGGGGGAAAGGAAAAAAGGAAAAAAAATTAAAATAAATCAACCAAGGCTGACCTGTTCCAGCAGAGAAGCTGTGCTGATCCTGGAAGTTGCTTCTGAATTTTTGGGAAGCCTGGGGAGAAAACGGCAGCACGAGAGAGTGGGCAGAAGATGCAGCAACGGGATGGAGCAGGAGGCTTAGCTGGACCCTGCTGAGATTTTTGGGCAGATGAGGTGGATTTTGCAAGAGAGACAAAGCGAGGGAAAGGCTCAGCTCCTCGTGTTTGGCCATCCTGGAGCTGACCATCAAGTCTCAGTTGGTCACTAGGGTCCCTCCACAGCCCATGGTCAGGGACAGGTGATTGTCCACCCCATCCTTTGAGGGTTGTTTGACTTATTTAGATAAGAAACTACTTTTTAATGGGTAAAGGAGGGTGGGATGGCTCCACTCCAGCTTTTGGAGCTCCGTCACCCCATTCATCACCCAAATCCACCTTCTCAAGTGCCAACACACAGAAAGAAATGATGCCTGCCAGCAAGGGGACTCCAAGAGAGTCTTAGTACTGGAACCTCATCTGAAATGCCATCATCAGTTCTAGTCCCTGGAGCCTGATGGATGGAGACAGGGAAAGGAGCATGCAAGAGCTGCTGGGATGGGCAGAGGAGCAGGAAGCCTGGGATTTGGGAGAAGTCCAACACAGCTTGGGTTGTGTATCATCTGGCGAGACGAAGGCAACGAATCCTCTCTATAAATACATCAAAGGCAAACACCAGAAGGGAGCAGAGCGTTTCCACCGACAGGAAAATATTTGTAAAAAAAAAAAAATTAAAAAAAAAAAAAATTCAAACTAGGAGAAGCTGCTGGTGAGTAAATTTAATCTGGAAATCAGGTTTGGAACTGACAATACAGGGCTGGGCAGAAAGCGTACGGCTAGCACGGACAGCTTAAACACCACATTGAGGTGCTGGGGCCAGCATGTGATCATCTCTCCTTCAAGGAGAAGCCTCGCTCTTTTCAAAGCCCAAAGGGATTTTGACAGCCCCACAGCTCACTTCCAGGCTGTACACTTCACAGTGAAAGGTTGAGGTTCTCCATCATCCTGGTGGGCATCATACACCACTTTTCTATCCAGAAAGTGAAAACACCGAGAAGCTGGGCAGAGGAACAAACCACTGGGGTTAAGAAGATGCCAAGATTCCCTCCTGCATGTCCTCACTCTTACCTGGCCCCAAAGACCTGTGTCATAATGTTCTACAGACCACAACTCCAACCCCAAGGAATGATTTTGCTCCTGGGAACCTCAATTCTCGCCCCATTCTGGGACACAGTGAGAGGGTCCCCAAGCCCATGGGACCCACTCAATGTCCTTACAGCAACACCCCTGGGCTCGCACAGGCTCCTGTGTGCCAACATCCCACCTTGGGGCTCTAACATGACCAAACCCAGCCCCAAAGCCTTGGTCCACTCCTGCCCAAAGCCCAGCTCTGCTCCCTTGGCCACAACAGCGTGGGATGGAGCCAGGAACCAGAGATGCAAGTGTTCTTGGTTCTCTGCAGCTTTCACGAGTTCAATACTACTTTTGCAGCAATAATGCTTAATTATTGTTTTTATTCTTGAAATATTTATGGAAGCTCATGCAACATTATCCAAACAGCCCCACGAGGCCACTACTGCCGTTAGAGGAATAAATATCTGTACTGAAGGGCATTACAATGAGACACTGGAGATAAATTGTTCCTGGCTCCTGGGATGGAGTATAACAAACTGCTGTGTAACATTAAAATGTGTCAATTTTTCCCTTGGGAACAGGCTCAGATGAGACCTCGGAGTATGAGAAACGCATCTCAATCAGGACATCACTGAAGCAAACAGGATTTTTTTCCCTTTCCCCCCCTCCAAGAATCAGCTCTGACATCCCATGTGATATGGTTATACCACAGCGGTGCTTCAGCCCTAGCCTGGAATTAGACAGGAGCCAAACCTCCATGCTTGGATGTCTTGGAGGAAGAGGTTGGTGAAGTGATGGAGAAAAGCCACCAGTGAAACAGCCTGGATCATGGGGAGCAACTGGGTGGTCTCCACAGGGACCAGCAGCCTGGACTGGATTCATATGTTGTAGTAGGTGCTGAATTGTCACAAAATAAATCAGTCTGGGGAGGAGGCTGGGTGGCTGAAACACCAGCGTCAGGTGCACACCGCCATGGTGCACAGAACTGGTGGAAAATGGGTTTCTCACTTGAAAGGAAGCCTTCAAAAACAACATCCCGGCAAGCTGATGGTCTCTTGCCCTGGACCAAAGGTGACCAGATCACAAGGGAAAGCAGAGTTGGCTCAGAGCCCTTTTTCTCCCAGTTCCTGAGCGAATCCTTTGCCACCTTTGGCCTTTTCCCATAAAGAGGACTTCTGCCTCCAGCTGCCCAGCACACGTCAGGATCTAATTAACAACAGAAACCTCTTTCCCATCCCCATTTCCAAAGACACCGATTTTTTTGTCCTCGTGCTGACCTTCCACTGGAAGAAAACAGACTTTTCCTTTTGCACATCTATATTTGAGTGAAGGCAATGGCAACCACTTCCGTTCTCCGCTGTTCACACTCTCCAAAATATTTGAGTTAACAGCATCATGTAGCACAATTTGTCACTTGGCCAAACTCCGCAGATGGCATTTCCCTCTCTTAATCTTTATAAGCTTCTCCTTAAACAGTAGTAAGTGGAAGTAATAACCACAACAAAAATATTAACATTGATAAACAAAAAAACCACAGTCATCGTCCTCTTTTCTAAAGCTCCCCAGTTTCGTTTGGGATCAAAGCATCCATCGGTGGTGGCAGCAGGCCAACACCAACCCCAGATAGCTCCAAAAATACTTGTTTTTTTCCCCCAGGTAGTGGTGCCTCTGTGTAACAGCAGCTCCAAACCAGCTTGTTTTTTATTGCTACACGGCGGTGGGATCTCACTCTGCTGTCACTGAACAGAAAAGTCATCCAGCCCTGTCAACAGTCATGACCTGGCACATCTCACCTCGCCAGAACATCAGAGCAGCCATCAAAGCCCCCTCCCTGGAAGTGTTCAAGGCCAGGTTGGATGAGGCTTTGAGCAACCTGGTCTAGTGGAAGGTGTCCCTGCTGCTGGCAGGGGGGTTGGAATTGGATGAGCTTTAAGGTTTTTTAATACAAACCATTCTATGATTCTATGAAAGCATTAGAAACGTGTCCTGAAGAAGCAGAAGAAAGATGCCAACGTGCCAGCAGCACATGTCACCAGTAACATCACTCACACATTGCCCTGCACACCAACCAGGGCCACCTCCTGCCAGGGTCCTTACGGGTGCCAAGTGACCTGTCTCGACAGCCAGGGCAGAGACCACCAAACCCAACCTCCTGCCCCAGAGCATCATGACAGTCCCAGCCTCCTCTGGTGGACCATCATCTAACCTGTCCCTAAAGCCTCCAGTGAAGATAGGTTTCCCTCACTCCATTATGGGCAGAAGGGACAACAGGAGAAGACATCTTTCCAGGGCTTCACCCAGTGTCCTACCTACCACCTAGATCCATTCACCCCTCACCTACATGGCTTGTCCTTCCCTTTCTCTCCAGCTCAGTCTTCCCCATACCTGAAGACTTACCAGCATTTCCCCTTTTTCCTCTCTAAACCAGACAGCATCAACTCCTTCCCCATTTCAACCACCTCCAGTGAAGCCCAGCGCTGCTGCTAAGTCCACACAGCAGAAGACCTCACATGGCAGCAGATGCCACCACCGTTATCATTGCAGTGGCTGGAGCTCCAGCAGCACAGACACAGCAGAGCTGACAAAGGCCTTGCAACACTCGAGCTTTTTCCTCATTTGTCTTCTTTCCTCCACACATCCAACCACCATGGATCTAGTAAATACGCTGCTCACAGGCTGACACGAGAGGAGCTTCAACTCCTTCCTGCCCTCCTCTTAACCTCCATAAAAGCTGAATAATTAATCACAACTCTTTATTTTTTTTCCTCCTCTGCTCTTCTCTTCTGCTGACATAGTCTTTACCTGCTCTCCAGCCATCCAGAAACATGCTCTAGATGCTCTTTGCCATCTGTGATTCCTTCGAGTGCTTTGTGTTACTGCAACGAGACACAGTACAACCAGAGACAGCCGTGCCCTTCCACAGAGATGCTCAACATGGACCGTTGGCTCTTTTGTCTTGTAAAAAAGCAAAAAGAGAGTCACAACCGAAAGGATGATGAAAATTTGGCAATGCTGCCTGATGATGAAATGAGACGAGGTAAGGAGTAGACACCAAGAGTTGCAGGAAACCCTCATGGAGAACTCCTACATGGTGCATGGGCACTGGGGCTCCTCAATTTCTTTCACCAAGTCCTGCATACCTCAGGAAAGACATCTCTTTTATTTGCTCTGTATCTCAGGAAAGAGAATATTTGCTCCTTCTGAGCTGGCCAAAGCAATGATGTCTTTAAGAGAAGACTGCTGGGCTCTACTAACGTTGCTCAGTGCAACTGAAATACTTCCAGAGCGTCTACAGGAAGGGAAAACCCTTCCACCATCATCCCCAGCACAGCTTTACACCACACAGGGACTAACAGCATTTTGCCTTAGGAAGCACCCGGGAGGTCTCCAACATCAACTGGAGCCCGCGTCGCTACGGGCTGAACAAAGTCAGAGCCAAATGATGATCCCTGCACCAAAGAGATTAATACGATTAAATTTAATTAGCACTTGCAAAAGATTTTTATCTTCAAAGCGCTTTCTAGCCACAAAAATCTCCTGGTATGTCCATGAGATTGATTAGTATGTGCTGAGCAGGAGGGAAACAAAGACACTTGGGGAAGGGTTAAAATCAGAGAGGGGAGGGTAATGACCTGGTTTATCCTCATATAAAACACCTCACTCCCAGTGCTCAGAAAAAATTGCAATAATAAAACCCCTGATATTTGCAGGCAGCTCCTGGGACAGCAAAGGTTGAGGCTGCAGACAGCAGCCCCCAAAACTTGTCACCTCGGTGTGAGCCACCCCAGCACCGGCTGATAGCCACAATATGAGCCACGCCAGACTTCTTCCCATGTCTCCTTAGTACTCCATAAATTCTCTCTCTTTTGAGCACTCGTATTTTGGCTACGGACATTTAACTTTACACACCAGCTACAAAGACTCGGAGGAAAGCTGCAGCATGAAATGCATATTTAATTTTAACGTTGCGTGGCACTGCTTTGTATCGTGTATCTGTTGATTTCAGGTGCCTTATCTCTGCTTTACCAGATTTCCCAAAGCCACCTTCTAGATTTTATTCCTTTAGTTTTGCCTTAAATGAACATTTCCTGACTTTGGGGCTTTTTTAAAATTACTATTTTTTTTTTTTAAGAAAGGCTTTTGAAGCATCTCCATCCCTTAAAGGATTTTCTCATTATGTCATTAAGACGTATCTACAGGCTTCAGTTTAACAGTGTTATGTGACTGGGGACATCTGACTGTGCCTGCTAATACCAGTCCTAGAGAGGACAAAGCCTTACTGTCACAGGAGCTCACACATCTTCTCCACCTTCTCAAGCAGGAGCACAGGACTAAGAGCAGCTTTCCCAGACATGTCTGTACAGGGACTGGGTGCTGGGAAAGGAGGAGATGAGATACCTGCAGCAGACAAGCACTGTTATTTATTTTATTTTATTTTATTTTA
>NW_010323625.1:0-10865 GCF_000700745.2 Antrostomus carolinensis | reverse complement strand
TATCCAATCTAAACTTCCCCTGGCACAACTTAAGGCTATTCCTTCTTGTCCTATCACTTGTTATTTGGGAAAAGAGACCAACACCCACCACACTACAACCTCCTTTCAGGTAGTTTTAGAAAGCAATAAGGTCTCCCCTCAGCCTTCTCTTCTCCAGACTAAACAATCCCAGTTCCCTCAGCTGCTCCTCATAAGACTTGTTCTCCAGGCCCTTCACCAGCTGGAGAACAAGTCTTATTAGCTTGTGTGGAGCATCTGCAGCTGTCAGACTGTGAAACTGTTCTTATGGGTGGCAGTGGACATGCTTCTTCATTGGATCTAACTAGAGATGATCTGTTTTAGTAAAAACTCTGCCTTGGTTCATGAAGGCTGTGTCTGTCAGATGTTTCAAGGTTTCCCATTCCAACTCCTCATCTTCACCTTCTTCCAGTCTCAGTCTAGAAAGGTAGCTGTGTTCTTCTCGGGGCCCTTGGTAGAGGGACAGGGAATCTGATCTTAGAACTGTCTGGATTCTGCCACAGATCTCTGTGCTGAGCTTAATTTCACATCATGGATGTGCTTCAGGCTTGGTTTCCGCATAAAAATCTGCCAAACAGGAAATTTCCTTCTCCCCTTTGAAAATGTTTTGCGTCTAGAAGCGGGGAAAAACAGTAAGACGTCGTTAAAAATGAAAGTGTTATTTTGCATTTGAAATGTTTGTTAGCTGCCTCCCTGTCTGTTTCTGTGGGATCAAATTCAGATGCCGTGTTTACTATGAAAATCAATTGTTCTCATGCAGTGGTGTTGAAGTGGATGCCCTCAGGATTTGGCTCCATAGAGATACAGTAATGGTTCAAAATATAATGAAATGCATCAGGTACCTGGAGACGTGCCAGTGAGCACTATCCCCAGCAAACTCATGCTTCACCAACTCCTAATCACTTTGATGAAAGATTTTTTTCAAAGAGCTTACAGTTTTGAAAGATTCTCATTTTTTAAAATAAATTTACTGAAAAATACTCGCTTTTATAATATAATTTTAATTTAGAAAAAACTTAAGTCAAAGCTTTGCAGATTTCTGTGCTGCTGAGAAGCCCTGCATGGCACTGAAATGTGGGGAAACAAGAAAACCCATAGGCAGGCTGTGAATCTGCGCAGTGTCACCTCTCTTTTGGACCCAAGTGAGCCCACTGGTGCAAGGTGATTGTCCTTGCTTTATCTGGTGAAGTGTTGGCCACAGAGGAAGAAGGCCTTTTCTTTTCTTGCCATGCCTATGGGAAGGATGTGGATTTATTTAATCCTAGTGGGTTTAATTTAAGTCTTTTCAAACAGTTTAGAGATTAAGAGGACTTTTCTGATATATTACCTCTTTTCCGGATTTTTGTATCATGGAGGCAGTTTCTAGTCCTGAAAGGCACCTCTATGAGTAGAGAAGCCAGGCAAGTTTGTCTGTTCTGGGTTTGGCACCGAACAATCAGGAGACACAGGAGTCTGGCTGCCCTCACTGATGCCGTGCTGCGCTGGGCTCGCTGCTGAGGCACTGACTCTGCATCCCGCTGCTGCCAAGAATGCTTTTCAAGAACAGTCACAACAGGTTTCCTTTGCCTCTTACCCTGAGAAGTTTTTAGGCTCATGGCTTGAAGGCCTTGATGAGGCTTTCACACTGCCACAAATGAGTGTCAGAAAAGATTTACAGAGCATCTTTGCCAGCTAGAGTGAGTAATACTTCAGATAACAGCGAAGGTGGGACAGGGATATGTTTGATCCCAGGTTTTCTACTGAAATCATAGGGGAGACAGAGGCTGGAGGCTCTGACAGCAAATTCATGCAAGTTATTCTCTGGCAAATGAGACAGGAGTTCTGCATTAAAGCTTCTCTTAATAAGAGCAGGGAGTTGGTTTGTTGGCACATGCTAGCTCTGCTGTTCTCGAGCGTGCTGTGAAACTGCGGGCAGCTACTCTGCTGCTTCACCAGATGTGCACCAGGCCCACATCTGCAGCAGGCTGCTTTGCTTTTTCTTGCTTTGGGATGCCTGTAGTCACCTTGTTTCACAGGACTCAGGTCCTGTTTCCGAACTGACTCATAGCTTTTCTTTTAACACAACTCAGGAATCACAGATTTAAATGCAATGTGCGTAAACTGCTTTGGGGCACTGAGGCAAACCTTGGAGAGATCTGGAAAGGAGCAGGAGAATGTGCAGTCCTGTGTGAGTGCGTGCCTGAAAGTCTGCATGGTGCAGGGGGGGTGACTGCAGTGCTTTTCAAGTTACATAGCAGCTTTTCATTCACCTGTGGTGGGCTGTCAGCCCCTGGAACACCTTTCGCTGCTATCTGGTTACATTCCTTAGGCAAGGCATTGATTCCCACATAAACTGGGATTGCTTGCAGGACAGGTTGCTCCAGTGCAGCTCTCCTACTAAATATTGTACTGTTTTGCCTCAGGGTGGAGAATAAGACTTCTCCTCCCCTGGAATGCTTAAGGTACTGGAAGCAGTCACAAGCAGGGCTTCATGCTGCTTCACTTTGGGAGAGGTTGCTCAATCTAGGAGCTGTGGCCAGTAGTGATGCTGCACATTACTTCTGAGTCCTCTTTGATGCTACTGTTGTGTTTCCAGTGAAATTTAAATTAGTACAAAATGCACTTCTAGAAGGATGCAAAATCCAGGGATTTTAGACCATAACTGACTGAGATTCCAGGGAAGATCTGATTTATGGATTTGAAGGAGAGACTGTTAAATTCAGGTGACTTGGCATGTGCATGCCAAGCTCAGAGCTGTTTTTCCCTTGTACCTCATGTTTGATGCTCTTCTGTAGTGGCGCTTGGTTCAGGGTAGGAGGGGTGGGCTTCAGCATTGGTGGATTCAGGGCTTCCTGGGGCCCAGCCTTTAATTCATTTAGGTTTAGAGCATATCTATGGGTTGTGCTAACTTAATCTGAGCTGTGTTGGTTGTAACTGGCCAGGAGCAATGCAAATAACTATGTACATGCTGTAACATAAACCACATCTGTGAACTCTCTACAGGGGTCTGCTCTTCCACTGGGAAATCTTTAGTGAAGGTTGCTTCCTCTTATGTGGGTAGAGGAACATCTTTGTTCCAAGAGACCTGTCTGAGGGCTCTGTCCATCTGTTTGCATACCTCCTTTCAGTTTTCCACAACACGTGACATGCACCCTAGGGATGTCGCTTTGCAGTCCATGCAGCCTCTTAACAGGAAGAGGAGCCTCAGCCTGCTCTGTGGGAAGGTAGGTGCCAAATGCCTGATGCTTGGCCTGGTGGTGAGGTTTGTTTAGCTGTGACAGATAATTTTCCTGTGACTAGCCCAAATATTTACCTTTTTGAGGCCATTCAGTCAGGGGTTTTACCAGAGCAGACAACCATTAAATGAATTTCCTGTAGTTCTGTAGTTTGCTAAGGCAAAGCAGGAGGTCCCCTTCGGAAGAACTGGGTAAGTCCTCTAGGTCTGAGCATGCTCTTGTTCACACTGCTTTTCTGAGTTACCCCCTTTCCCAATTCCACGTTTCGTGCAATAGGCCAGTGATCTTCTCTTTGCAGAAAAGCAGATAATGCTTTTTTTCCTTCTGGCCCAGAGTCTTCCAATCCTATGGCAACCTTCTCAGACCTGCCTGATTTTTTTTCCAGCTTAAAGATAATTGTCTAGAAAGCTGATAACTCTGGACTGTTGCTGATGAACCTTCCAGTTCCCCCTGTAGTTAAGACTGTCCTGCTAGCAAATGCTAATCTTTAGGGTCAATATTTTCACTTCAGATGCTTTTCTTTTTTGATTCCTGAGTGCCAACTTGAAGTCCCTTTCGGAAAATGTTGAGAGGGATTTTTCCTCTCAAATTGCTGATCTTAGGGATACCCTTTTGCTAGTCACAGGAACAGAGTCTGCCAGTCTAGTACCTGACGGTAGGAGAGGAGAGAAGGTGATCAAGTCAGGGCGTCAAACCATGGGAGATGTGTATGGGCAAAGAGGACAGATCTCCCTTGCAAGGCTGGAGAAGCAGACCTGAGTCAGGACGGCATGGCCACCAAGAGCAGAGAGGTTGGCTTGTCAGACATGTCTGTCTGTTCTCATCCTGCCACTGCTACTGCACTCATCTGTCGGTTGGAGAGTGCTTGTGGGGTAATTTTGGGTCTAGAGCGCTGGGGACATGCTGCATGGCCCATGGGCTGGCCCATCCAGTGAGCTGCAGCTCAGTTCACAGGCACAGATTCTGCTCTGGAGGGCTTTGCATCTTATGCTTCCAGAAGCACAGCGCAGGCCAGCTTTGTGCCTCTGGCTGGGCTGTTTAGCCCTTTCCATACTGCTTCCTTCCAGTAAGGAAGAATTCCCCTAGCTGTGATATAGGGGCACGAGAGAGATGCAGAACAGCAGCTCATTTCTTTGCTTCTGCCCTTGTATGTGCTGAGGGATTCTTCCAGTTTCCTCACTCCACAAGTTCCTGTGTTGCACGTTCAGCTCTCCCCCTTTAGAGATCCCCATCATCCTTGGGTTGCCCATAGCCCCTTTCCCCTTGCCCAGAGGACTGTGTTCTCCTCCCTCAGGAGGCAGTTTCACCTTGCCCCTGCCCAGAGAGGGTTCAGTGCATTCAGCTGCTTCTCTCTGCCTGTGTTCACCAAAGGGAGTTCATTCTTTTCCTTACTTGCCTCCTCAAACATCTCCCTTAAGTGATACTCATGGAGAACTGTGTCACAGGCTGACAAATGCTGTCTTACTGTTATCCCTGCCTCCAGTGTGGTTTTTCTGCGTTTTGCAGTTTGTATGTGATCTTGAGATATGATGAGGAGAGTGGTCCTTGAGTGCTAGATAACATTTGAGTCAACATCAGATGTTAATGGAGGGCTGTCCACTGCTTCCCTAGGCAGTGAGATGCTGCTTGTGATGTGCCTGAGTAGCACCAAGAGGTGCTAAAGTCTTTACTCCACCTGTCCCACCAAAAGGTATGCAGGCTCAGATTTTCTTTGGACTAGGGTCTCTCCTGTGTGACACATAGCTTCAAAATCAGTTGGGACCAGTGGGGCTTGCAGTGTTCCTTCTCACAGTGGACTGCGTTGTTCCAAACTTGGCTTGTAAAAAGCAGAGAAATGCTTTGCTCACTGCAAAAGAAGTAAAGTCTTTCTCCTCTTTCCCCTTTGCATGTGACAAAGGTCCTGCAAGGCAGGGTAAAGAGAGTCCCAAGCAATAGGTGAAGATACCATCTGGCCCTTGCCAGAGCACAGACTGAATGACACAGCCCTACTACTTGCTCTGCATTCCCTGTGGAATAAAATGTATTTTTCCCTCCTGTCTAGGTTCCTTATGGCAGCTGGTCACATGCACCACAAAGTTTGTTTTGTAAATGCACTGTTCCCTGAAATCAAGTTTTCTGGATGGTGGCCTTCTGCCTGTCAAAATAAATGGTTTTATTTCTGCTGTGCAGCCAACATTCAATCTTACGTAGTTTTTCTTTTAGTGATTTTATGAGCTCTGCAATGTTGCTCAAATTAATCCGCACAAGCAATAAAACTTTCTCCATTGTAACGAAAATCCCCAGCTATTTCAAACTCTGCCACTTACTCACATGTAGTGGAAACTTTGGTTGTGTTTATCCTGTGGGTCCAATTCATATGCTTCTTTCAGAAATCAGCCAGGAAGGCGGTAACTCAGTATCACTCTTGTCAAATGCTGCACATCAGAAATTAATCAGCTTGGATTTTGTTAATGAACAATTAACTTTCTTTAAGACCCAAAGACATCTGCAGAAACTATATACATTGATGCTGTGGTTGAAGCTGCTTCCAAACAGCTGGTTTCTATAGCTCCTTCCTATTCAACATGGTGCCACCATCAGCGTTGAGCATAGCTGCAGCAGTGTTGTTGCATGGATGGTGCTGAATCCCTGCTGCTCCCTGCTTGACTTTGCCTGGCTTTGGCTCCCAGCCCCACCGTTTTCCCCATCCTTTAAGTTCTCTTCTGGGCACATCTCAAGCACCTGCAAGTTGGTGCTAGATGGCATTATTAATCCTTGAAGGAGCTGGGGTAGTCACCATGTAGAGCATTCATAACATCTGATTTATGTTTGCAACTGTCTTGCTCTCGATGGCTCTTAATTAAATTTTCTTTCACTCTTGTCTACAGCTGGTGTAACATGCTGGGAGGCTGTTCCTTTTACTGATGCCAGAAGAGTCTGAATAGTCTTTTGTGTTTAAGTGGAGGTTATTAAATAGCTTTATATTAATTAACTGTGATGCAGGGAACACATGGGCAAATGTACTTGAGGAGATCAGTTTATCCATATGGAAATTACATTGGAAGTTAAATCCATTACCCTAATTGTAAAATTCGACAGTGCTTCGCCAGTAACTGCGGAATTGCCTAAATCATGCATTTGTTTCGGTGCTGGGCAAATGCCTAATTTCCTTGAATACTTGCTCAAATGAGAAATTGAATTTGCCTCAACTGCATAGGCTGCCTTGTCATTTCCAAGAGTGTTTCAGCAAATGAATTTGGAGACAGAAATGGTCAGTGAAAGAGTAGGATCTAGTAAGCTCTGAGAGCAGTCATTGCGGGATGGTCAGTCCATGAGGCTGGCTTGGATGTCTTGACCCTCAGGCTCTCCCTTTTCAAGCAGGGATGTTGCTCTGCCCACAAAATAAAAGTTGCTTATCCTGTTCAGCAAAATAGCTGGCAGGTCCAAGAAACAATTGGTAGCCAAAATGGCTTGATGGATAATAGCAAACAACAAATAAATGAGGAGTTGTAAACTGCTCGTGGTCGATTGTGAACAGAAAGGGGTTACATTTGTGGAATAAATGTGTTCACTTTGAGCTGCTTGTTCAGGCCTAATTTGGAAAGAAGGCTGGTGCTTGTCGCTGCAGCGGACAAAAAAGCCTTCGCTGTGGCTCCCCTTTTCAAATGGCAAGGACAAAGTATTTATTCAGCTGTCAAGTGGAGAAAGAAAGCAAATTAGTTTTAGGCTGAAACGCTGGACTATGTTTGCTGCTGTGTTTCTGAGGCCAGATGGTGACTTGGACAGCCCTGGGGAATGGGTAACAAGTTTCTCCGGGGCAAAGATCAGAGGCAAAAGGAAATATTCAGATTATCTTGCTGTTCCACTTCCTAGAGAGAAGGTAGTGTTAGATGCATAGGGCTGTGTTAGGGAGGGGATTAGCCACTCTTCTTTTTGCAGTTGATGGTGTTGCTGAATCCTGGAGTCAGTTTGTGGCAGAGAGTGGGTTTGAGAATTGACTCCCCCGCTGAGGTGCAGCTGTCCCAGGATGGACGAGGCAGCTTCTCTGCCAGCAGATCTCAGTGGGCAGCTCACTGCAGTGAGGAAAGTCCTCTGACACTTACCCCTCCCCAGCTGCCCCACAGCTTCTTTAATAACTGCAAATGATTTGGGCATCTGTTTCACCAAGGAGCAGGGACCCTGGGGCTGGAGACGGCCTAAGACTACCCAGCAGTGGCCACGTTTGGCTTGTGCTCCCAAAGGTTTTCAAACCCCATTTGTCCTTCTGCCTCATTGATGGCTCATTCCTCAGTTTCCCTGCTGTCGGCAGTCGGTTTGGGGTGTCCTTTAAATGAACTGAGGTGGAGCTGGTAGGCAACTAAGCAGATGGGGTGTCTTGGCTATATCTACGTAGGCTCAACGGCCTGTTAAATATGGTGCAGGCTCCTAGGGGGTAAGAAGGCACCAAAAACTCTCCAAGAAGCTCCAGGATTGGGAGTGTCTGAATATCCAGGCAGAAGGCAAGCTGGAAGAAAGGTCTCTGTGCTGGCACCACACAGTGTCCATGGAAGGAGTTTTAATTGCATTCAAACATAATTTAGCTTCCAGTGTAGTGTTTTCATTTTGAGTTAGTTTTTATCCAATATAAACAAGGTAGGGGGAAAACAAAAGGATTAGGAGGGCTGAGTGGGAAGAGTGGTCCGGCTGGGCTCTGACTGGGAGCCCACAGCAGGAGCGGGGCAGGGGGATGCTGCAAGGCAGTGAGCTGTGCATGGCCGTGCCCCAAGGGGCCCAGGGCAGACTGAGGCTGAAGCAATTAGACTGTACAGGTCAGAGGGAAGGGTATGTTAGCAGAGGGGGGCCGGGAGGGTTGGTACTGCCTGCTAGAACAGTAATGGGCAAACCCAAGCCAGCTCTTACAGCTTCCTTCTCACCTACAAGTTCACTTCTGTTTTTCTTTCCTTTCAAAGGAGAGACTGAGAAGGTGGAGGATTATTGTGAATTGAGAGGAATGTGGCAGAGAGGCAGGCACCTGTTAGAAATAGATCTTGAGCCATCAGATTGACGAGAAATCAAGTGCAATGGGGTTGGGGCGTGTTTAGTGCTACACATTACTGCTTTGATGTGCTGGGAGGGGAGAAGTTGCACACTGTGTGTGGGGACCTGGCCATACAGCGGACATGTGGCCAAAGTACTTGTTTACTCACTTTAGCTTTTAATTTTCACTTGCCTCAGTAAAAGCACTGTAAGCCAGGGACTTGCAGGACTCTCTCTCTGAAGGATATTGGTGACATGACACAGGTTGTAGGTAACATTTTTCTTTATTTTCCCTTATTCATCTGTCTTTTTACCCAGGTGGTTGTTACAGCCTGCAGGAAAAGGTCCCTTCCAGTCTTCTCAGTCCTTCCTTGTCTACAGAGAGCAATGCTCCCCTTAAGCATTGACTCTCAGTTGAAGGTTGGTGGAGAGATTGCGTCAGGTTGTCCCATTCCTTGCAACACCTTCTTTAAAAAGATGCATCACAGCATAAAGGTGATGCTGCCACTTCTGGAACAGCAGAGTGCCCAGGGAAAACAAGAGTTTTGGGGAATGGTGCTACCTACACTTCTGCTCTGCCTGCCATGCCGCTCCAAACTTGCTGCACAGGATGGCCAGCAGAAGGGCTGAGTGCATTAAGTGCTTTGTGGCAGCCTGCGTTTGCTTAGCTGTGTTCACCTTCCTCTTCTCATTAACTTTCCAGGGAGGCCAGTGTCCTCACCCTGCACAAGCATTTGCAGAGCTGATGTGGAGATGACACATCTGCTTGTCAAGCCTTTGGACCCTGGGACTCTCCTGAGTTATTGCAGCAAGTCAGCTTGCTCTGAATATGAAAAACAGAATCCTGCAGGGAATTTGGGGTTCAGAATTCTTCTTCCCTTTAATTTATTTTTCTTTAAGTAAATTGAGGGAACTTCCACTATTCCACTGGCAGGAAATGCTGAAGGATCTATCTCAAATCACCTGCTCAGATCTCCAGGGCCCTGGGGTTTATGAAAGGTTTTTGCTATAGACTCCACCAACTCTGGGAAACATCTGTTCTGCATTCTGAATGCATTTTCCCAGCAGAGCTAGTTTTAATAAAATCATCACTTTGTCTGTGGTTAGAAAATCCAGTGCAATAAAGTGGTTTTTGTATGTTAAAAAGTTGTTGACCACTGGTTAATGAGGAAGTTAAAAAGCAGCATGTAACATCAAGTTTTGACTTATCCTGTCCTTCCAGAAGCTTCTCCAATGGTCATATGACAGAGTTTACCAGAACTGAAGCTCTGAAAGTGACAAGTGTTTAATGTCACCTGCACTTCTTGGTTTTGGTGATACTTCATCATAGCCTCTGCTTGAAATCCAGTCACTAAGCTGTGACATATGACCAGCGTATATATCGAATGAGATTATGAGAGAGAGATGTTTCAAGGCATGGGCAGAGGAGCTGAATGTTAATCATGGTTTTTTAATGTATCTTATGATGCTTTTTTCCCTGGTTATGTCCCAGATCTGACATGGCCTTTCCTCCACAGTTAGAAAAAGTCTTGGTGAGGTTCAACCCATGTGACACTAGATAATTATGTATACAGTCAAGTTGTTCAACTAGGAGAACCTGGCAAAGTCTCCAGGGCTCACTGGGGACTCCTTTGTCCTCACCAGAGGTGATGAATGTAGTGGTTGTGGCTGCCTTCCAAATTCAGCCTTCCTTGTGTGAAGAGCAGACAGGGAGGGAACAGGAGATCCAGGAAACATGGAGAGTCTTCATTGGTCTGGAGAGGAAAAATCATCCTGGCTTGGGACTACTCTGAAGGTTCTAATTTTAATGGGAAGTTTTCCACTTTGGAAAAAGGGGAGATGTTGCAAACTTCATCCCATCCAACTTCCCATGTAGAGGAAGTGTTCTTGAACTGCAATTTTTCAGACACCTACAATTCCTATTGGCGATATTGAGGTTTTAGACCAAAATTCTAGATAGGCATAGCTTAATAGAAAATGAAGCTTGAAGTATCTTGGGATAGACTGATGTTTCTCCTTTGCTTTTAAGCGGGTAATTCATAGGGCCCTAGAGTAGTAGTTTCAGATAAAAGATAGAAGACAGATATGTTACAGTGTTTTAGAAGTCAGCTACCTCTCAACGAGGTTTGTGGTGTTAGAGGATGTTATACGGTGTGTGAGGGACTCAATAGAAGGGTGGTGGGTATTTCCAGGCCCACTGTGTGCATCCTGATTCACTGGTGGGCTGCTTAGCTGCTTTGCCTGGCTTTCCTCTCCTTTTTTAAACAAGAAGCCCCTGGTGGTTTGTGATCAAGTGGAAGCATTCACAGAAATTTTATTTAGTAAGAAAGCCAATTGCCCTCTCTTTGGTAGTTCAGACTACCTGGGTTTACAGGGCAGGGGGAAAAAAGAGGCAATGCAGAATATGCACAGCAGTAAATATCCTCAATTCTAAGTTGCATCCTAGAAGACAAATTTTCGTAGAGGACAATTTCAGGTCCAGCATATTACTACTACTAGTCCCACCCTCTCTTGTAAGAAGTATGGATACTTAATGGGGTCTGCTTCCTGCTATTTCCTCAGGCTACCTATCTTTTATGTTATGCTAGTGCTACAAGGGAACTGCAAACAGTAGTGTCCTGGTTTTGCTAGGATAGA
>NW_010323624.1:3053-11389 GCF_000700745.2 Antrostomus carolinensis | reverse complement strand
GGCTGTGAGCGCACGTTGCTGGCTCATGTCCCCTTCGTCACCCACCAGTGTCCCCAAGTCCTTCTCCACTCTCAATACCATATTGATATAAATCTTATTTATCACCTACCTTGCTCTTTTGTGGGTTCCTTCTGCTCCATGGATACCAGGGCAGAAAAATGGGCTTGGTCATAAGCCAGTACCAACGGAGAACGATGGCATTTGTTGGCTGGGACTTCCAGAGGAAGATAGATCCCTCCAAAAGGAATCGGGGCAAAGGCTGGAAAAAAAATCAGGGCGGTTAGTTTTCATAATAGGTTGAAGAGTTAAGAGTTGTTTATACTGAAACTGCTCCAGAACAAGCTGTGTGCTTCATTCAAGGTTTCACCTGCAATTATCTCTCAGCTTGAGGGACCTAAAATAGACCTTTTACATCACGAGGAAGACAGTTGCAAAATTAACCTGTATTTTCTACAAAAAAACCTCTTCACTCCTCCACAAGACGACTTAAAACTTGCAGACAGAATGATGGTAATTGATTAATCATTTCTGACAGGAAATTAAGTCTGCTAGTGGAAAATACGACATGCAGGGAACGGAATTTCCCATCTCTACATGCACGTGTAGGGGGAAAAGAAGTAGAAAAAAACCCCCCCACAACAACAAATCATCACATGGATGCTCTTAGAAATAGGAACAGCTCAGACTGCGACGCTGAACTGTGTCTCATGCCTCTGTGGGCATCACCCACAGCACCCTGCCACAGCTTAACACACCCTGTGCTCTGCTCTCCAATTCAACATTCAGCTTCCTTGAGCAAAAAGACGCCGTGAAAGTCATAGAATCATAGACTCACAGACTGGTTTGGATTGGAAGGGACCTTAAAGCTCATCCAGTTCCAACCCCCCTGCCAGCAGCAGGGACACCTTCCACTAGACCAGGTTGCTCAAAGCCTCATCCAGCCTGGCCGAGAACACTTCCAGGAAGGGGGCATCCACAACTTCCTTGGGCAACCTGTTCCAGTGTCTGACCACCCTCACAGTGAAGAACTTCTTCCTAATATCTCATCTAAACCTCCCCTCTTTCAGCTTAAACCCATTTCCCCTTGTTTTGTCATTAGTTGCCCTTAGTAAAAGACCTTCCCCAGCTTTCTTGTAGGGCCCCTTCAGGTATTGGAAGGCCGCTATAAGATCTCCCCGGAGCCTTATGTGGTAGAGAGGAAAAACACAGCTTGAGCATGAAAAATCCATAAAGATTCTGAAAAGAGAGTGTGATTCTTACCTTCTCCTCCCGAATCCCTCAGCATCGTGTCTGCCACCACCACTATGGGTCTCTTCAACACATGGGCAAGGACAAAAACGTGAAACTCCTCCAGGCTCTCGTACACGGGCTCTTCAGAGCTTTCAACGCTTGAGGAAATGAGAAAGAAATTAATTTTTCACCCTGGTGTATTTAATTACTGCTTCTCTAAACAGCGTGAGGTCTTTACAGGCAGCCACGTAGAGGTGGATCATAGGAACAGCATTAAGTTTGATCTTGGCTCTGATTTGAGATTTTTTTTAGATGTAGATCCAAAAAAACGTCCTGTTCTAAGGCAAGGGTTGTACCCAGGAAATGCCACGTTGCTGCTTGGCACTTCTGGGAGCCTCTTATCTAAAAAAGTCTCCAAAGTGGAGTTTGTTTGGGATGGCTGTGGCCATAAAGTGCCCTTGAAATCCAGAGTGAGCGCTGCAGAAATCCTCAACTTTTGTTTATTACCCTCATTTCGGAGCCATCGATGCGATGAAACATGAGAAAAGATGAGTTTTCTGTTCAATGTGTGTGTTACCCCACAAAAAGGGGTCAGGCAGCATTAAAACCATCTCCCCATGATGCTTTATGGACCCCTTGTTTTCTTGTGATCCTTCATCCTCCCCCTTAAAACTCAACCAGACAGACCAAAGCAGCAATTCCCAGCCTTGTCCCTTGACCTGCCCTTGAGAATTATCCCATGCTGTGTATAAAAGGAAGTTATTTGCTGTATTTTACATCTCTCTATATTTTACATTTTATTTTTTTGTATTTTATTGTATTTTACACCTCTATATATTATTTTTTCACTCAGTCCCCTCCACGTACCCTCCGCAGCCGCCCCCGTTGCTGCCGTAGTGCACGCGAGGCTCGCTGGACGCCAGCTTGATCAGCTCGTTCCACTCTTTCTGCCACTCCTCTTCGGTATAAACGAGACCAGACTGGAAAAACAGCAAATCAAAATCAAAATCTTCAAAGTAAATCTTTTCCAATCTCTCCAGCCTAGTTTGATATACGCAGTTACAATTTTTCTCTATGCATTTATGCAAAATAATCAATATATTATGCAAAAAGGTGCATGTTTCCACAAGTGTTCTCAGGCCAGGTGAGGAGATAATCAGCCTAAAACAAAAATGTGCCTTTTTGCAGGGTGGAAGGAAACATTTCAACCCATAGAATGAGAAGAAACCTTTATTCTTACACTATATCCTTCCAGTATTAACGATGATATAATCTATTGACAAGAGACAGTGGGACAGTTAGTCAGACTAGCAAAAATACAGATTACAGGTTGCCCAAGGAAGTTGTGGCTGCTCCTCCCTGGAAGTGTTGAAGGCCAGGTTGGATGAGGCTTTGAGCAACCTGGTCTAGTGGAAGGTGTCCCTGCTGATGGCAGGGGGATTGGAATTAGATGATCTTTAAGGTCCCTTCCAATCCAAACCATTCTATGATTCTATGATTAAATTTTCCTTCCAAAAATGACAAAAGACACCACAGCATCCATAAAAATTCAATTTGAGGGTTGCTTTGGTGTTTCAACACACAGCAAACCTACGTTTTCCTCACATTTCCTTCCATGATGATTGCACAAGCTCCTTTCTGCAATTGCACCACGTGCAACCTGAGGTATCACCAGCTGAGGAGGCCCAAGGGAAACCACGCAGAGCTGAGCTTCAAAAAGCCGCGCTGCTCTGGAGCCACCCACCATCCCTTAACAGAGCATGTTGCCTTCAGCACAACTGTTCTACTTCATAAAGTCTGCATTGAGTGCTAGATTCAGGAATTACATCTTCCCCCCCCAACACAGAAGCTTTTCAAATAGCTTCCAAGACAATCCCAGAGTTGGAAGGTACCAGAAGTCGAATCTATCCCAAGGAGAGGGAGAAATACCTTAAAAAAACCCACAAGATCGCACGATCTAAGCTCAAGCTCGCTGTATTTAAGGTCATAAGCTGAGAAATGCCAACAGGAAGGGCAGGCAGCCTCACCCTCCTCCTCCTCCTTTCCCCAGGCTCCATAATCAGAGCTCCAGCATCCAAACACAACATCCTCCATCCTCAAAGCTGCCAAAAAAACCTTCAAGCCGTGCACCAGAAGTAACACACGGCACGTTCAGCTCTCCACTTGTTCAGGATGGTATTAACCAGGAGCAGAGAAACTTCATTATGTTGTCAACACAAATTCTTTCATCACTGATCTAAAGCTTGTGAAGGAAAGCATGGGAGGAGAACTCTCCTGCTCTGAACTCTTGACAACTCCCTGAAAGGAGGGTGGAGAGAGGTGGGGGTGGGTCTGTTCAACCAAGGAACAAGGGACAGGACAAGAGGAAATGGGCTCCAGTTGTGGCCAGGGCAGTTGAGATGGGATGTGAGGAAGAATTTCTTTGCTGAAAGGGTTCTGAGGCATTGGAAGGGGTTGCCCAGGGCAGTGGTGGAGTCCCCATCCCTGGAGGGATTGAAGAGTCGTGTAGACACAGTGCTGAGGGACATGGGTTAGTCATAGGGGACTGGTCAGTGTTGGGTTCATGATTGGACTCGATGAGCTTCAAGGGCTTTTCCAATCCAGGCCATTCTGGGATGCTGTGAGGAGACTATTGCACCCAGAGCGGGTTGTGAAATTCAGAGCAGCATCCATCACCCTGGGCTGCTTCTTTCAGAGCTTGTTTGGGAAGGAGAAGCTCCTAATCCCTGACTTCCAACCAACTGCTTGAGCAGTACCTGCAATTCCCAGACCACTGCACCACCTACGTCCCATATCTACTGCCGAGATCCTTCAGCTTGTGCCCAGGACCATGACCAGGGCATGACACCACCACATCCTACACCCCCAGTATTTTCAAGTCCTTTTAAGTTCTGCAAGTCATGGTACTTTGCTGATGGCTAATTCTGGAGCATGCTGTTTCAGGAGATGCATAAAAACATGCTTTTAATAGCAGTAAAATCTCTGATTATTTATTAACTACTCTGCTTCAAACAGGGAAATAGGTATTTTTTCAAACTGTCAAGATAGGGATCTTTGTGCCCTTCCAAAAATAAAAAGGAAGCTGGAGAATAAACAACATCTTTCAGCGTCAGGTGGAAACAAAAGTTTACCCTGTTCACAAAAACATCTTGACACCGAGGGGCCGTCTCTCGCCACGTGAGGACAGCTGGGATCGTTCCACCTTGACAAAGTCACCTTCCTGCTTTCGGGGAGCGGGGGGGGAGGCTGTGTCACAGCTTTGAAAAAGCTTTTTCATGTGGCAAGTTCATGAATTTCCTTTTTTGGTGGAGGAGTTTGCTCTGTGCTTTGACCGAGGCGCATCTCACTGATCTTTATCGCTGGAGAGACCTACGCACAGCGCTGCTTTGCCCGGCACGGTCATCACATCCTGCTGGATCTTAAATGCCTGAAGGTGACGTTTGTTTTCCCATTAATACTGGGCATAACATGGTTCTAAAACAATTTTCCTACCTTGTAATAAAGAGAATTTTCTCATAATTTAGATTGAAGGCTACGTCTCATCGTGACACAACCTGGCAAGCCAAGGAGTTGCTCAAAATTCACGACAGATTTTATCACGATAGGAAGCACCTCCCAGAGCCACGGGATATTTTATTGAGGGTCTCCCCTCTGTAGAGAGGACGTTTGGTTTGGTTCCTACCTCCTTGTTCTGCTGCGTTTGCTGCCAACGCCACCTCCGCTTCAGGGCTTCCCTTTCCACACCTTTATCCATCAAGGTGTAAAGAGATTTGCGAAGCATGAGATCCCTGTCGTGGAAACCCCACATACCTGCACGGGAGGGGGAAAAAAAACAGCAGCAGAGGGTTAGCAGTGGCTGACATCACTCTGTGGAGGTCCTGCAACCCGCCATGAACCAGGGGAAGTGGGTAAATTGGGAAACAGAGGGAGGGAAATGCAAGTTTCTCAATAAAAGTGAAATGTAAAAAAAGAAATTGAAAAAAATTGAAAGCTAAACAGTAAAATTCTTCATTCCAAGCCTGCGTTTTCCACCTGCAGCAAAATGGAGATGCTGCCACTTCCATTTTCAACTCAAAGGCATCCCACAGATGCAGCAAAATATTTGTTCATAACATCACGTGGCTCCTTTACAGCAATATCTGACGGGAAAATGGGTTAAACGAGACCGTGGTTTCGCTGTGTATGAAATATAAATACAAAGGAAGAAAAAACCCTGCTGATTTCCAAGTCTGAAAAACCTCAGAAAATTTACTACGGTCACACTTGATAAGTTGAAGTTAAATCTGAGCTCTTGAAACTTCAACGTGCAAGAGGAGGGAAGGGCTGGCTCTGTTATTTCCCTCAGAAATCAGGGAAATTAGGCAAAGGGAAGGGGAGAGGTGTTTCAGAAGTACATCAGTTATTAGCAGCTTCTTTCCTTCAACCCATTCATCTCCTGCAGAGCCTGGGCATGGTGACCACTCGCACACCTACTGCCGCGGCGGTCGGGATGAGCAGCAGCATCCCGCTATCCCATGGGAATGGGTGGGAAACACTCAGTCCTGCTCCCAGAGGATGGTCCTGAGCTCTCCTCCCAGCACGGACTGAGGAGGGCTGAGCTGGAGATGGGATGTGACATCAGCACAAG
Source organism: Antrostomus carolinensis (assembly GCF_000700745.2). Lineage (NCBI taxonomy): Eukaryota > Metazoa > Chordata > Aves > Caprimulgiformes > Caprimulgidae > Antrostomus > Antrostomus carolinensis. The sequence goes on along the minus strand of NW_010323624.1, from coordinate 5,532 downwards.
GGACGTTACCAGGTCTGAAGTGAATCAGTTTGTTATTTTCCCTGCTGGGAATTAAATCAAGCTCTTACCCAGGGAGGCGGCGTGGAGCAGGCAGTTCCCATCACCGGTGGTGGCCAGGGGAAGGAGCCTTTGGCAACTGGGATCCACGTTTGCCCACCAGTTCAGACGACCTAAGGGAATATTTGAGAGCGTGAAAACAGGGCCCATGAAACATCACAAGGACCAGGGTGTGTCTGTGTGTGTGTGTGTTCATCCCATCAAAAAACACCGACGAGGATGGGAGCCTGCTTAATTTACAGAGGGAAAACCCAAAGAGATGAGCAGTTGTAGACTCAGCCCATGGCTGGAGGAAGGAAGGAATCAAGACAATAATACAGCAACAAAAAAAGGGGAGACTGGAGTTACAAAACTTCATGGAGATGCAGGGAAATGGGCCAGGCTGAGCTTAAGGTCACAAAAATTAGAATTAAAGCTGGAAACAGGAGGACTTTAACCCAAGACCAGCGTTCTTCTCTTACCCATTTCTCCCCCCATCCTACTTATTTCAAAACCCCAAAAACAATCAGGCTGAAAACATCTCCTTAAGCACCTGTCACAAATGGTGCCCGACAAATTTTCCAGTTAAAAACTGCTTGTAAGGCAATCACTCCTATTTAAAGCATCTCACGTTGGTCATTTTTCCCCTTCTCACCAGTTTACAGACAATACTGGAGAAGTTTTGCTGATCCCAGCAGCTTTACTGATGAAAACACAAACTGACAGCGCTCGATGCTATTTAAAAACAGCAGCTTTTTGGTAATATAAGGCACTCGTAGTAACTCAAGTCAAGAGCAGCTAAAAATAGAAGCTAGGAAAAAATTAACATAGACGTTGTAGTCAAGTGGAGGTTAAACATTTATCAAGGAAACGACGTTGGGCTGAATTAGGACTTTGAACTTCCAACCCAGCCTGCATCTCGCTCTGCTCTGCCCATAAAACCAGGCGCTGACTTCTTTGGCTGCGACTTTTTCCGGTAGCTTTTTCTGCAGCGGATCTCATGCAACAGGCAGGTTTTTTTTGGCTGGTAAAAACTATTCAAGCTTCCAACAAATTACATTGAAATTGCTTTTTACAGAAAACCAGCCCTTTCCCAGCATTTCTAAGGAACCTTTCCCTGCTCCCCAGCACGCTCCTTGCTCTCAAACACTTAATTTTCTTCTAATTGTTTGCACAACCCCAGTGACAGCAGCTGTAGAAGAGCTAAATCCAAAAAAACTTGGTTTTAAACACCGATAAACACCGGAAAAGAGAAAAATGCAGAGTTAACTGCGATGCCAAGCGGGTAATTTCTTTTCTCAGCGTTGGGAAAGGAACCCGTTAGAGTTGAAAAGTGTTTAGCACATAGCCTGGGGACAATAGCTCCGCTCGGAAAAGTCGGCTCTTTTCCCTCAATATAGCTCCTGGCACGACGAAGTGGCAAGTCTGTGCCAAGTGGCACAGGGCCAGTGCAGGGAACGGGGCAGCAAAACAGCGTCTCACAAAAGCTCACCAAAATGTAACGCTACTGTAGGCAGCGCCGAGCTGCTGGGTTTCCTTATTTAAAAAAAAACCAAACCATTTCAAGTCACTCCTGGAGAATTTGTTGCTTTTTTTTCAATGGTTGGAAGTATTTGCATCTCTGCTTGGTGTTTTGGAGGTTGTGCAACCTCTCGTCGAGCCGAGTCAGGTCTGATGGGGAGGGGACACACCTCGGGGAGGCATGTCTATTTGCAGCGTGTGGTCACGCCGTGCGGCGCACGTCCCCGGAGAGGCAGGCAGAGTCATTTGTACAGATTTCTAGTTACGCAAGAAAAGTCATCTCAAAAGAAATCACATTCCCCAAATCCTTCTCTGAATGTTTTTGCTCGTATCGAGGTGGTGGAAAGGCCAAGAGGCCTCCAGGAAGTATTTAAAATAACATATTTCTGGGTTATTAGGAGCAAGCTCTGAAAGTTCTACGAGAAAGATGATTGGATTCGAGAGCACAAGGGATCTTCCCGCAACCATCGCTCGAGTGGCGAGGTCAGCGACAGCTCTTCTACATATTTAAGTCCACCAGCAAGAAGCAGCTTCTTCTCCAACCAGCACCATGACTCTTACAGGGTCCAGTTTTGCCCCGTAGCTGGTTTTGCTGCAGAACATCATCCATTTGTCCCAGCAGAGCTCAGGAACCTGCGCACAAAGGCGTATGTTTGGTAAAATACTGTCTTTTTTTTTCTAACAGGAACCATCTAAATAGGTCACGGCGATAGGAAGGAACAAAGACAGTGTGTGTGCTCCTCCCAGCCCAACTGACTCATTGAAAAGCTAAATGGCTTCCCTAAGGCTACCAGGGAACCCAGCACCGTAACTGCAAGGTCATCGTCCCTGCGTGAGGAAGGTAGTGTTCCAAGGGGTGACCTGGCCTCCTGCTCCCTGGGCTGATGTGAGGGATCCAACATAAACACCCACCATGACCTCC
>NW_010323624.1:0-3011 GCF_000700745.2 Antrostomus carolinensis | reverse complement strand
TGAGTGGAGGTGAAGGAGCAGGATCACCATCTAGAAATGGGTTAAAAAAGAGACTCAAAAAAAGGAGAGAGGCTAGAAAAAGCAGCATCTCCACTGAAGCAAGCTCGATTCACGTATCTTCCATGAGATAATTCGGCTCTAGTCACCTTATCTCATCTGGAGCTCATCTCTTTGACAAAAACACCCGCAGATAACATTTTTGTTTCAGGATCCAGCAGCAACAAGATCTTGTTCGAGTGCATTTACGCATCAGTAGCTACTTTCTCCCATGTTTCAGGAAGGATTGGAATCAAAAGCTTCCAACCAGTCCTGCTATGGCTCTGCCCAGCGAAACGATGCTGCCCACGTCAGGGACACCTCTCTCCGCAGCACGGTCTCGCTGCTGAGGGTGACAGCGGAGGGGATGAAGGCAACGCAGCAGTGATCCATGAAGGCAACATGGTCCACGAAGGCAACACAGCAGGCAGTGATCCAGCAGAGCCCAGCACCCAACCTCTGTGAACTTTTCACTTGTCTTTTGAAGGAAGGTGGACCCAGCCATGAGCTTGTCTCTCTTGCTAAGGGAACCTGTCCGGTCAATGACTTACGGGTGAAAATATTTGCAAGTCAGACTCTAGGTAGGTAAGACAGAGGAGGGTACGTGTTCACACGTGCCTCTGCTCATGCACAGGCTAAACCCAGGCTGAAAAGCTTCTCAAAACCTGGGTGATGCATTACCAAGGCACCCATTTCTTTGATTGCCCGCTCGGCGACGCGGGACACTTACAGCCGAAGAACGAGGAACCCATTTGCCGTTCCTTCGATGCCGTTCCCGCAGCAAAGCAAGCGCTCTCATCTCTTAACTCAGCAGTTTTTCACAGTCCACCCACAGAGGTTTATTAAATATTAGTCTGAAGTGTGAAGCAGGAGGTTTCTTGCCAATATGCTGAGGGATTTTTAAAGGTGTGCTTGGCACCGTGTCCTGGACCTCGGCGAGAAAGACCTCAGAGCCAAGGCAAAGCCATCACATCCAGGGGTTTCTTTCAGTTCTTCCTGATTTTTATTTTTGGAATAGCCTTGGGCAAGGCACTGCTGACTGTGTGCAATGAGAAAAAACACTCTGCATCTTCAAAATACTGAGCAAAGGCTTAAATCCATTTTGGTTTCCAACAAAGAAGGCCCAGGTTGTGGCAAGGACCAAATTTTCAGCTCCACCACGAGCTTTTCATGCAACTCTGAGCATGTTAAAAGCTTTCCAAGAGGATGTCATTACAATTTACAGCCACCTTAAAGCACGTTTATTCTGCCACAGCGGGGTAAAGGGATCTCTGGATAGAAGGAGAAGCGTATCTGAACATTTATTGGTCTATAAAATATTTGCTTAATCCCCTAAGGATGGCATAAACTAAATCAGTAAGGGGAGTCACTGTGGATGACAGCACCTGCTCAAAACCTAACAGGCCTTTATTAAAGATCAACACCCATTTATAACAAACCCACACTCGAATCTTCGAAAGGCGCTTTCTAAAAATCAATTACTTAATGTCTCAGTGTGCCAGGAAGCATCTCCAGCACCCAGATGAAAAAAATAGTCACCCCCAAATTCCCTCCCTCAGCGTTTGTGCTGAAACAGAGCAACCCAATACCCCCCGACTCCGCTCAGGCGTCGATCAGGATGTTTTATTTGCATGAGACACGACGGCTTCGCCATCGACCGACCGCAACGTCGCTGTAACGAGATCGCTGGGATCAAGTGTTCATTTCCAAAACATGAGAATATTTATTACAGGAACACTTGAGCAGGAGAGGGCTAAAATTTGACATGAAGAATGTATGTTATCTCCGAAGGAATAGTTTTCTAGGTACGTGCCTTGGCGACAGAAACAAAGGAGAGGTGGAAAGGTTCTTGAGATCTTTCCCCACTGTCCTTCTGCCCCCACCCCACCGAAGCTGTCCTGGTAATGTGCGTTAGTTTTTCTCTGCCAGCACGAAGGTCCTGTTCATTCACCAGCTAAATCTTATTTACAGATCACTTAGCAACTATTCAGGAGGAAAAGAGCATGTTGGAAAACAAACCCATCTGTGCTCACAAGGTGGTTCCTCTCCAGGCAAACAGAAAGCCGGGAGAGGAGTTTTCCTGCGTTGAAGCAGCACATAAAACACATCATCAATTTAAAATGTTTGTAAGCACTTTGAATATTTGTCAGCGGTGACGAGCTACTGTTTGTGTTATGGAGGAATTTCTTTTCCTCCCTCTTCTCCCAGTAAGGCTGATGGGATGGTGCAGGGCACGGGGAAGCTCAGGGAGTGAGATAATTCAACTTGTTTTTTTTTTTCTGAGCGTTACCATTCAGCTGCCTGAGCGATGACGACACCCACAATTTATTTACATTCAGTGTCTGCAGGCAAAGAGGAGCAGACTCTTACTCAACTCTTGCACCACGCTATAAAAAGGGATGAAATAATACCCACCAGACACGCGTCCTGGCGACGGGCTCGCTTCTCCGAGGCCTCAGGCTTTGTTCTCATCGGTACCGCTGCAAAATGCCACTTTTTACCATTAAAAACCCAAAACAAATCACTCACCAGCCTGCTCCAGTGCCACCAGCATCGACTGCTCAATGAGGTCTCGCTCGATGAAGCTGCGGAAATCCTCGGTGTAGACAGTGAGGTCGGGCAGCTGGAAGGTACAGATGGGCATTTCCAGCAGATGTTCGCTGCTGCCGTTGCTGGAGACGTGGGAACGGGCGAGGGAGACGATGGTTGAGCTGGCGTGGGAAATGCCTCGAGACAGGCGTTTCTCTGAAAAGAAAATAAAAAAAGGAAAAAAGATGAAAAAAAATAGATGGAAAAAAAAAAAAGGTGCAGAAGCAGCAAAGCTCACAGAAGCAATTATGAAATCGCTGCCTTCAGCTAGTATTTTTGGGTTGCAAGCGGCCCGATTGCTTCAGCATCTCAATATTTCAGGCATCAAAAGGAAGATTTTATTGATCCTTTCTCATTTTTATCATAGAATCATCGAATGGTTTGGG
>NW_010323623.1:0-4114 GCF_000700745.2 Antrostomus carolinensis | reverse complement strand
TGCAGGGCTGCTCTCCACCTCTCCTTCCCCAAACAAGAGGAATCTCCCTGCATTTCATTGCGCTGTTGAGGATCTGAAGAAGTAGTGCTCTTTACACTGGAGGAATCTTCCTTTCTCTCTCTCTGCAGTGTGGATCTATTGTCCTTATTTTCACTTTGATGATCTTTGCATACACAGACAAAATAAAAAATGTGAATAGAGAGGATTTGGTTTCTTAGAGGTCTAAATGTTGCCGTGCTGTGGCTTGCCTTTTCTGTTTTATTGATTTAAATCAGTACTCATTGAGGAAGCTGGACAGTGACTTAGGAGAGGTGATTCCCAGCTCAGCTCCTGACTGCAGCTTATTTTAGTCAATACTAAAAGGAAACCTAGTTTTGTTCTGTACAAATGCAAACACCTTCATGGTATTAATTGTATAAAAATGCTGTTCTATGAACTTCCTCATCACTGAAGTTCTTGTTTCTCTCTCCAAATAATGAATGGAATTTGATTTCTTTTTAGCCCAATGCTTCCCTCTTTGAAGCCTGCTGCAATGAGCGGATCCAACAATTTGATGATAACGAGGAGGAAGAAGATATCTGGGAAGAGAAGGAGATAACCTATGCAACCCAAGTTAAATCAAGAACACGGTAAGGTGGAAATGAAAGACTTAAATAAAGACTTAAAAAATAAAAGACTTAATTTCCCCCCCCCCAGAATGCTGTGAAACTGTACATTTTTGTTAAGTACATGCTTAATTGTTATTTATCTGCTATGAGGCTTTTTTCTGGCATAAACCAGAGTGCTTTACATGTCACATTTCTACAAAAAGAGGTGGTGATTTGTCTTGAGTGTGAAACAAAGATCCAATTTGAGAGGATGCAATAATGATGGAAACACCTAATTACTGCATTTGTTATCAGAGATATTTTAAAAGCCACCCTTAGTTTGAAACACATCTTATTCCTTTCCTTATATTTGGAGAGGAGGAGTTTGAAAGGGTGTTCAGACTGAGGGTAGCAGACAGAACATTCTTTTTCACAATGTCAAAAAGTAGTGTTTTGCTTGAGAGTGAGTGACCTCCCGAGGTGCCTCTGTGCCATTGCAAATCAGTCATCATTTTTCTAACCTCTGATATATTCAGTTATTAAATGAAGTTACTCCTGTTATTCCAAGTCTGAAAATAGGATCGAAGATGGAATAAGACAGGAAAATTGGCCAAGACCTTAGTGTTTATTTGCACCAATAAACTGATTCATAGAATCATAGAATGGTTTGGGTTGGAAGGGACCTTAAAGCTCATCCAGTCCCAACCCCCCTGCCAGCAGCAGGGACACCTTCCACTAGACCAGGTTGCTCAAAGCCTCATCCAACCTGGCCACAAACACTTCCAGGGAGGAGCAGCCACAGCTTCCTTGGGAAGTCTCTTCAACGTATTTCCCATTACAACTCTGCAGATGTTTTTTGACAAATAAAGCACTTGAGGGACTTTAGTGGAAGTATCTAGAGGAGAACCTTCTGTTGCCTGGCTGAGCTTTGTGTCTTTTTTGGGGAAATAAACCCATTCAGCATCACTGGGGCACTTCACAGTTTGAGGCAGGCGAGGGATGAACTGGCTGCTGGAAGGGTTTTTCTAACTCTGAGTTCTGCTGTTTAGATTTGGAGCGTCTCAGACTTCAGAGAGTTCATCAAAAAGTGATCTCGAGAATGGAGATCACGATGGTAGCGTGGACTCCGAAGAAGAGGAGGAAACAGAACAGCAGCCACCTCCTCCTTCCTCAGCAAACAGCAACAAGAATGTTTCTGAGCAGAAGGACTCTGAATCCTCTGAAGGTAAAGAGTTGAAACCAGCGCTGTCCCGTTTGAAATGAGATCTGTAACATCTCTGCAGAGCAGCAGGTTGCAGGTTGCCAGGTGTCTATGGCTTTTGTACAACTCCACCTGTGTACATGAGAAATGTGATTTCAGTCTTTATTTCCTGCCTCTGAAATATTAGTGAGATGAGCCCTGCCTGCCTTCTTCAGAATGGTAGTGAGATGCCTCAGTTGTGCTGAGACAGCCGCACAGGTATGAGTATGATAATGCTGCTGGCACTTGAGTACAGAAGGTAATGAACAGAATATTCGAGGAGGATTATGACATTAACTCTTTACAGCCACAGCTTCTCTGGCCAACCTGGGCCAGTGTCTCACCATCCTCACACCAAACAATTTCTTCCTCACATCTCCGCTCCACCTCCCCTCTGCCACTTTCAAGCCATCACCCCTCGTCCTGGCACTCACTGCCCTTGCCCAAAGTCCCTCCCCCCCTTCCTGGAGCCCCTTCAGGTACTGGGAGGCCACTAGAAGGTCTCCCCGGAGCCTTCTCTTCTCCAGGCTGAACAGCCCCAACTCTCTCAGCCTGTCCTCACAGCAGAGCTGCTCCAGCCCTGGCATCATCCTGGTGGCCTCCTCTGCACTGGCTCCAGTAGCTCCATGTCCTTGTGCTGTTGGTGGCCCCAGCACTGGAGGCAGCACTGCAGGTGGGGTGTCAGGAGAGCGGAGCAGAGGGGCAGAATCCCCTCCCTCCCCCTGCTGCCCACGCTGCTCTGGGTGCAGCCCAGGACACGGTTATTGGCCTCTGTGCTGCCAGCGCACGTTGCCGCCTCATGTTGAGCTTCTCCTCCCCCAGCACCCCAAGTCCTTCTCCTCAGAGCTGCTCATGATCCATTTTGTTGTAAGGCTTTTTTGTAGACCCTTGCCAAGTATCTCCACACCCCGTGTATCTGCCTTTTCTGCCTGATGGCCTTTCTGCTTTTCGTTTGCATATTGCAAACCCATTCTTACGATGTCTAGAGAAAGACTGTAGAGGGATGAGGTTTTCCCGGATCACAATGTAAATCATGCTGTGTGAGTTCATTATAGACATGGTGTTGTCAGCAGAACAAATTCAGTCAGCTGAAACAAAGGGACAAAGATGTTAGCGTTCGTTCCTTGTTTGATGCAAGTGGTTTCAATTTGAAAGCGTTCCTTTTAAACTGAGGTGATGCCTTTGTACTGTAACTGTCAGCATGACGCATATTTATTCCAGTAATCAGCTCTACAGCCATTTGGTAGTGTCAGATATTTCCAGTTCTTATTCAGATGAACAGGAATAAACAACAGGAATGACAACCTGTGGATTGTGCACGTCAGCTTTGTTACCCTTCTGGAAACTTTGGGTCAGATTTTGGTTCAGTTTTGGAGTGAGTGTGGACTTGGTGGATCTCTCCTGCTCTCACTTTTGTTGTGTGCAAATCAGTTTGCACGACAGACCTCTGCAATCCTTCCCCTTTCTTGAGAAAAACTAATGAAAGATGCTTGTTAACAATTTGTGATTTGTAGGAACAGAAGTGTGTTCTAATGAATAAGGAATAGGTTGGGACTGTAAAAAATTATGTTCTTAGTTTTGCTCAAAATCACTGCTGTGATCTTAAACATTTTAATCCATAATCCATCTTTCAATTCCTTACCTGTAATTGCCAGAATTAATCAGTTAGTGATTGAAATGGTTGCAAGCCACGCCCCTGAGCTTCTGACAGGAAACTAAAGTTCAGCTGAAAATCACTGGCTCAAGGAATGAAGACGTCCACAATGTCATTTTTCATTATTGAGGCTTCTCTCTTGTGGATAACATTAATATTTATCAGCAGAGGGATTTTCAAGCTGATTGTCTGTAACCCGTGAGACAGGCGGCTTCCTGCAGATTTTGAAGGAGTCTCATCAGGTGGTCTGTCTTCTTTTATCTTTTTTGGGCTCTGGATTTCACTTTGGAATGTTTTGGGGATTACCAAAGATTCAGAAAACTCACAGGAATTCCTGTCCCTTGTTCTGTGTCTCCAGGGTCTGGGTGGACGGCTGTGTTCGAGCCCGTCAACTCGAAGCCCCCCGTGCCCTGTGTTGCCATGGATGTTGGATCCAGTGTGTGGGATTCAGCAGCTCCAGAGAACACCACGCCGGAGGAGAAAGGATGGGCAAAGTTTACAGACTTCCAGCCTTTCTGTTGGTAAGAGGCACACACTTCTTTCTGTTTCTTTATAAATTCTGAATGAAAGAATATTTGAAATGGAGTTTGATGGAGTACATTGACAACACCCAGCTGGGTGGGAGTGTTGATC
>NW_010323622.1:0-6710 GCF_000700745.2 Antrostomus carolinensis | reverse complement strand
TCCCTTGTTCCTTGGTTGAACAGACCGACAGTGATGAGTGTCCATCACTTCTTTCATTTTTAACTCAGTTTCTTTAGTATCTATGAAAACACTGGAAAGGTGTGTCCTGTAGACAAAAGCAGTTATCCCATGAGCCAAAGAGCAATGACAGGCAGGAGAACTATGGGAACACCTCAGCTACAGATATACTAAATAGTCCACAAATAAACTCATCTTTCAGCCGCAGAGTAAGGCAGGAAGTGCCAACAAACACCCTCTGTGTACACACCTTGGCAGGGTCAGTTATATCTTCAGTACCAGAGGGCAGGTCGTCCCCAGCTTGTGCCTCCTCCCCACTATGGCCGTTCACAGATGCCAGTTCCCTGCGCAGCTGAACAAACTGCTCAGTAGTCAGAAAGTCTCGAGGCAAGTTGTTCTGTATGTGTTCTTTAAACCTAAGAACAGTCAGAAACAAGTCCACACAAATTTGATGTCGCAATACTCTGCGGGACCAGAGCAGGATAATAAATCCCAGTGGGGTTCCCCATTACTGCATCCACCTAGAGCAAAGCTGGGAATGCAGCTCCTGACAACTCCCTGGCACCACGCTGCTATCTATCAGACTTCAAAAGCTTCCCCTCTCAAAGAGAAACAGAAGGTGGATGAGCTTCAGTGGCAAAGACAGACCATCAGTGGCAAAGGACAAGATCAGTTTTAGAGGAAGTTACTTTGTTTTCAAACCAATAGAGCTGTAGAAGTTGGGGATGATTAGCACATAATTTAACTAAGGTTTCTGGTTCCTCCTTAACCTCTTTGTATTAATGCACAATTCGACTATCCAAAGCTTAACCAAGTATTTCCCTTTAGTCAGTTAAATTGCTGTTTCACCACATGTGAGCATTGCTCGAGGAATTAAAGTTCAAAACTGCTCATTCTGATTTTCTACAGACATCCTCTCTTCTTCCTCACAATTCCAAGGTCTTCTTTTATTCCACAGCAGCATTTGTGAATTTATCTAAAACCAAATTCCTAAAATGTGTGTCAGTGCTTTAAAACAATCAGTCAGACTGTGTGTGTGAGTACACAAATACATAAATAAGCACAGAAAACTCAGTTACTACTTGAAGCTCTTGTTCTGGGTGGACATTTTCACCTTTACAGAAGGAGGTTCAGCTCACAGCACTAACTAGAGCTTTGTTTTCTCTTTACCTCTGGAAATGATGACTGTAGAGTTGTGTTGGAATTCCGAGGATGCGGTCATATATGGATGTAACTTCCCTTAGGTTTCCCTGATCGTTTTCCCAGTTTATATACATTTCCCATAGTCTGTCAGAACGGAAATCTGTCCCAGCAGCTAAGACTGCGTGTTCATAGGCTCTGGAAAATCAAATAATTCTACATGTGGTGACAGAACAAGGAAGAAAAGTTCTGGCTCTCAGTTGTTTAAAGATTATGAGCAGCCTCATTTACTTGCAACCACACTTATATTCATTATTTAAATTCTTCAAAGTATTTTCTAGATATCTCTAGCAAGATCTACAGAATTTTAGAAAGTTCACACTCACTTTTTTTTTTCCCTCCAGCACTATCACAACAGAACAAATAAAGGGACCAGAAAAAGCCTCCTGCAGGAACGCCAGATATTAGGAAAATACACAAACTTTACCACTTTCACTCTGGAAACATTCTAAACCCATTACTTTAGCAGTCTGGCACACATGCAGCTAGAAGCTGCTTCAGTTAAAGTTCAGTTAAGGTTTTGGGTCAAACTTTAGTCCAACCTCTTACTCTAACCAGGACCAGGGCTGGTAACAGATGAGGTCAGATACATTTCAGCCATACCCTGAAAACCTACAAGGAATTAAATCCCAAAAATTCTGTGGGGAATCTGTTCCAGGGCTGCACTAAGTATTTCCTAATGTCTGCTCTGAAGATATCAAGTCAGAACACGTGATGCTTGTACCGCACTGTGTTGTCTACTCTTTCTTAGGGAATCTGGCTCCATCACCTTTTAAAAGTCTTTAAGGAACTGCAGGTTGTTCTTAGCTTGTCCCTTTGCTTAAATGTATCACAGACTTGCCTAGATTGGAAAAGAGCTTTAAGATCATTGAGTCCCATCATGAAATTGGCATTTTGGTATTAATCTGATCACACTGCTTGTGACTGTACATTCGGGCTTCTCGTAGCCCTCAGCCTGCTGCCAACTTACCCTCGAATAGTGCTGTTAGTCTCAGGGTCAGCAGGGTCCAAGGTCTCCTTTAAGAAGTTAATATAATGTATCCAAAGATCAACACTAAGAGGAATTGCCTGAAGCCCTCTGCGATAAACCTATGAAGAGAACACCAACTGTACTTCAAATACTCAATGGCGTCCTAATAGAGAGGCAACACTGTGTTATCCGGTGAACCTTAGAAATACTAATTACTGGAATTTTGTTTAAATAATCTACCATTACCATTTGGGTGGAGGTTGGATAGAACATGGCAATGTTCTGATCTCCACGTGCAGAGTCTTGATCTTCAAAGCGCAGCGGTCCCTGCATTCTGACCAGGTTGTGTGGGCAGGCTTTGGGGTACAGACCATAGGGCACAGACCCATTAGAGCATCATTGACAGCGTCTGACCAAAAATGCAATAAGATGTAGCAATTGTGACCAGCAAAACCAACTATATTGTTTTGAAAATGAGTAATAAACGTAAAGTGACAGAAAAGCCCTGCCCTACTTGTTAAGCTGCAGTGTAATACAGAGGCTTGCACTGCAAAGCTTGACAAACTGTAGAGGTTTAACGCACCTGCCAACAAAGAGAAAAAACATTAGCTACAAATGCCACAGAGGTGACAAGTGCAAACAAAACCCCTACAAACCTGAGCGTACACGGCGGGTACTGGCAGCCAAATGACTCGCAGCCCCTCAGTCATTATTTGGCTAACAGGACCGATGGCAATAGCTGTGCCCAGCTGCCTACATACCTCATCAGACTGCTTAACGTTGTCGTGTCGCTTCTCCAGGTCGGCGTACTTTTTCCAGTATCCATAGCAATATGGATAATGCGTGAAAAACCTGTCAAATGCTTTCCTGGCAGCTGGCAAGTGGTTCTGCAAGAAACACACAAGAAAAGCAATGAATCTTTTCCTTAAAAAAAAACAACAAACAAACAAACCCAAAGCATTCGCGTTATTTTAAAAACAACTGTTTTAACATTGTCTTAAAAAGAACTGGCTTTAGTTTGTGATCTCTGCTGAGAGCACTGGCAAGGGCAACTGTCTGCAAACAGTACCTGTGAAAGCCTGATGTGCAGTCTGAGATCTGTCACTGGAATATCCACGACTTGTTTTGGTTTCTCTTTGTTTATTTCTGGAAGGATAAGGAATAAGGGGGCAGGTACTAACCTCCTGCTCGACATACTGCAGTAGATACACCCATCCTGTGAAATCCTGGGGATTGTCCTCTACTACTTTCCAGAACTTGTCAAAATCTGGAGGGAAGCAGGTCTCAATATCCGATGTCTGTAAACTTTCGATATTTGGAATTTCACTCTCCTGCGTGTTCTCTTCATTTAGGTCAGGGGAACTATCAGGTGATTGTTCCATCTCAGTCACACTCATAATCTCTGTACTGAAGTCCATTTGCTGTTCCTCGGTTGCCGTTTCAGCGCCGTTGTCTGTGCTCTCATTGCTGACAGTCGGCTTCTCCTCCTCCGTGCTCTCTGCGTTCTCCATGGCTCAGGTTACTGCTGGTCCGTAGCGCGAGGTCCTGCGGAAACAAAAAGACTCAGTATTCATGCAGTGAAGATTCATGCAGTGAAGATTCATGCAGTGAAGATTCCAGGAGAACTTGGCTGTGAATTATTAAGCAAGAGTCACCCAAGTGCTTCAGGCGTTCGTATATTTCACCACAAACCTCCATCAATCAGATCTGCTCCACTCTTGTGCCTAATTCACAATTAAAAAGCCATGTTAATAGCAGTCACACATCTTAACATCTGCACTCATGAACGATTGTTTTTCTAAAAAACTATCACACGTAGCTATTGAGGTATAAAAGTGAACCAACACAGTTTTTCTGTGTGAGTCTGGTGGAAGTTTACTCCACATAAAGAACTATGTTCATTTACTCAATTCTCCTACTTGGTACAAATCAGTAACTTCTTTGCAAATTAAGTACCAGTTAAAACGTACCCTCAATGCCCAGCTGGACTGGCTTAAGTGATAACTCTGCAAAGGAAATAATTACTACCAGCAGCAGGCTCAGTCTACACTAATGATGTCTCCACAAACTAACCAGCATCAGAGGGCCAGAAAAAGCACTTAGGCCAGTCCCTCGTGCAGTCACTTGCTCCGCACACAGCTCCATGCCAAGGGCTCCTCCTGCCCCTCAGGACAGACTCCAGCTACCTCCCACTCTTCACTGTGATCGCCCTGCCAAACTGCTGCCCAGCCCTGCCCTGCTCCCCAAGGCCAGGCCAGCCTAAGGGGGCTGTGCTGGTGCTGCTCTGCCAGGCTCAGCCCAGCTGATCTCGCCTGAGGCACTCAGCCCAACCTTCCCCACATCCAAACCAGATCCCGAGGACTAATGGACTCCAGGACACCCAATAAATACCCAGGTAAAACACAACACCTTTAGCTGTGAATCTGTTCTGGGTGAAGAACAGCACGAGAGCTCCATCCTCAAATGCACCATAGCCACTGCCACTCCTATTCCCCTTCACTTCTCAGAGAAGATGGCAAATAAATAAGTTCAGCATTTAAAACCCAAGCATTCCCCACCCCACTAGGTACCTCCAGAATTCTTTCCCACTGAAAGCCTGACAAGAGAACAAGCAGATGTCTCGCTCTCACTTCAACAAACACACTGATAAACCATCAATACCAGCGGAGGGAAAACACTGATGGAAAGGAAAAACACCTGTATCCAAACTTCAGCAGGTTCAACACGTGAGATCACAGTTCCTGTTCTCCTGGGAGACCACCAAGCCAAGGAACGAGGGAGCAGGGTTAAAAGCTCCACAGGGTCCACTCTGCAAGTTTTCTAATTACTGTTTTTTTTAAAAAAAATAATTATTTTTATTCTCCATTCTGTGCACCATCTGGAAACCAAATAAATACAACTTTCCTTTAAGGTAAACAGTTCAGAATTCCATAACTTTATATGGAAACTGCTCATTAAAATGAACAGTTCAAGGCATTTAACAGCCACAGGAACACGATGTGACTCCACAGAGCACTACACCGCTTCTGTTCTACAGGAGAAGAGCACGACTCTGTAAGAGGAGCAGTTTATTTCATTAACAACCAGTTCTTCCCCACAACCTGGGCCACTCCTGAAACCTGCATCAAAAGCTGGTTTCTTTGGTGAGTGTTGGAGATGTGTCTTCAAAATTGATTTAAGAATAAACATAATTTATAAGTTAAGAAATTAAATATCAAAGCAGTATCGCTACAGCTTTAACATACAGAGCAGAGGTGCCAAATTAAAGCAGCTGCTACCGTTCACAGCTTATCTCTGTAAAGAACAAAATCAAGGTGTAAAAGGAGTGGGTTATGCAAAAGGCAGTCCCAACACTTGAAAAAAAAAAAATTAAACCAGTTTAAAGGTTGTTTACAGCTATAAAATTTGAAAAACCTAAAGCAACTCATTTTAAACATGAAATAATTTATGACCTAAGCTTATTCTGATATTTGACAGATGCCTTCCCTCTCTAGCTGATTCAGAATCACACACAGAGAGAATGGTCTGGATTGGAAAAGCCCTTTAAGCTCATCGAGTCCAACCATGAACCCAACACTGACAAGTCCCTGACTAACCCATGTCCCTCAGCACTATGTCTACACGACTCTTCAATCTCTCCAGGGATGGGGACTCCACCACTGCCCTGGGCAACCCCTTCCAATGCCTCAGAACCCTTTCAGCAAAGAAATTCTTCCTCACATCCCATCTCAACTGCCCTGGGCACAACTGGAGCCCATTTCCTCTTGTCCTGTCCCTTGGGCCTTGGTTGAACAGACCCACCCCCACCTCTCTCCACCCTCCTCCAAGGGACTTGCACAGAGCCACAAGGTCTCCCCTCAGCCTCCTTTTCTCCAGGCTCAACCCCCCCAGTGCCCTCAGCCACAAGGGAACTCAGCACACTTGTGCTCCAGACCCTTCCCCAGCTCCGTTCCCTTCTCTGGACACGCTCCAGCACCTCCATGTCCTTCTTGGAGTAAGGGGCCCAACACTGAACCCAGCACTCAGGGTGTGAGAAGATGTACTGCAGCTTAAAAACCAACTCCTCCAAATCCAGCTGTGTTCAGATGAGGGGAAGGAAAAAGAAAGAACAAGAGAGAAGCAGTCAGTGCTGGGTCATCTCTGCACACAAGTTTCAAAAAGAAAGGAAAAGTCTGTTTGACATTTGAAGACGTTCCAGAGCAGCCCTGGGGAAGGAAGGCTCAGCCACAGGCTCACAGGAACTGAGGGTTTAAAACAGCCGAGATGATCGACCCTGGCCCCCCACAAACACCCCTCGACCCAGGGAGCTGACGCACGTCCAGCACAGCCAGACACGAACAGAGAAACCCAATTCCAGGGGTTTCCACACCACTCAGGCAAAATAACTAAATATTAGACAATTACACGCACCAGTTTTAAGTCATTTATGTCAACACATTATTTATCCCGTTTTAATTAAGCGTTTATTGCTCACAACACTGGTTGTGTTATAAATATAAATTAACTAACGGAAACACCGGAT
>NW_010323621.1:0-5862 GCF_000700745.2 Antrostomus carolinensis | reverse complement strand
ATGTTGGGCTTGTCCTGTGCAGGGTCAGGAGCTTGTCTCCATGATCCTTGTGGGTCCTTCCAACTCACAACATTCAATGATTCTATGAGAGAGGAAGGCATGAATGCTCAAAGCCTATGATGGCTCACGCCACGTGGGATTGAGATCAACTGAATGTTGCTTCCAAACCTTTCCAAACACAAAAATACTATGAAACTTAGTGCTGATAACTCCAAAACCTCCAGATTGTAACTCCTTCACTTGCAGAAAAACTTCCTACTGATACCTGGGAAGACAACACTTCTCTTCCAGTCCCACCCCAGTGCTCCTCCCCAAGTGCAAAGCCCACTTGCTCCCTGGTTTCAAGACCCACACAGTGCTGTAGAGAAAGGAGCTTTGCCCTTCAGCTGGGGGCTGATATCTGACTGTACGATGCCAATAACACATGCCAGGAAAAGTCTTCTGCGGTGGCTGGTAAATGTTCTGATTGCAATCGGATATCTACTGCACAAGTTTAGATTGCATAATTAATTTAGTATTATTTGGACATGGATAATAAAATCTGCTTACCTACGATGGTCCAAAAAGACCATTAGAAACCCACAGTTAAGAAAGCTTCAAGTTCCTGCCAATCCCAAAGGCAGCTGCATGGAAAGATCAAGGAGAGGATCATGGTTTCATGGCCAAATTTGCTGTAATCAGTAACCAGCACCACCACATCTTTGCCAGGCCTAATGGACAGCCTGGGAGGTGCTCAGCTCCCACAGCCCGAGTCCTGCTGGGAGCAGAGGTTATTCAGAGATGAGACACTGCCCTGGGTTAGGCGGCAGCGGAGCAGCTCGGATATGGGGTGATGGGGTGGAGGACAGCACGGATGACACTGGGGACAATGCTCTGTCCTGGTGAGGGGACTGTGCTTGCCTCCTTGCCTCATGTTGCACACCAAACATGTTTCCCCTCGGTGCAAAACCATAAAGCCACCATAGATTTAGCCCCTGAGCTTACAACTATAGCCAGTCCTGACCTGTTTTAATAGAATCACAGAATGGTTTGGGTTGGAAGGGACCTTCAAGGGTCTCTAGTCCAACCCCCCTGCAGTGAGCAGGGACATCTTTACTAGAGCAGGTTGCTCAGAGCCCCATCAAGCCTGACCTTGAATATCTCCAGGGATGGGGCTTCCACTACCTCTCTGGGCAACCTGTTCCAATGATCCACCACCCTCATCTTGAAGCACTTTTTCCTGATATCCAACCTAAAATCTCCCCTTTTCTAGTTTAAAACCATGACCCCTCGTCCTGTTGCTACGTTCCAGGTTCTTCCCCAGCTTTCTGGAGTGGATACGACGGAATAAATCCCAGACCCTTATTTTCTACAGCTGTCGAGTGCCGTTGCTTCACCAGCCTCCTACTCAGTTCACAAGCAGGACAAAATTTACTGACAGAAGGAATTTTTTGAGAGTAAAACTAGACAAGTCCAGTTCTGTTATGGGCTAATCTGGGCTAAAGCATGTGCCAGCTCTCGTAACCTTCTCATGCCTGCACTTTGTTTTCCACTAAATGTCAGCTCTGATAGACTAGCCTGCTCATCTGAAAGGGCAGGTTTTTGCTTCAATAAAAACAAACCTAGTTAAAAACATAGACAGTACCTCAATAAAAAAATAAAATACCAGGGCCACATGAAATGTTCAGTCTTAATTGGTACAGCTGTACCGCACTGTTTCCTTGCTGGCATATGCTAGAGGAGAATATTTGTTGTCAGGGGATTTTCAAGGTTATAAAGCATCTTAAAGGTGTTGGGGAGTGTGTAAATTAAGCTGCTACAGGTAGGTAATGTTCCCATGATGTCAGGACTAAATATGCTGGTGCCTCCAGGTAAGAATTTACCACGGTACGGAGTACACACCAGGGGCCTGATCCTCAGTTAATGTAAATCCTGTTGGCTCCGTTGGCTTTACTACATCGATTCGTACTCGCTCTATTTTGGATTCAGAGGTCCAGCCTTGTAATTTAATGTCTAGAATTCTCTAATCATAGAATCATAGAATCATAGAATTATAGAATGGTTTGGATTGGAAGGGACCTTAAAGATCATCCAGTTCCAACCCCCCTGCCATCAGCAGGGACACCTTCCACTAGACCAGGTTGCTCAAAGCCTCATCCAGCCTGGCCTTAAACTCTTCCAGGGAGGGGGCATCCACAACTTCCTTGGGCAACCTGTTCCAGTGTCTAAAGCACAAGGAAGCTAAACATTTTAAACCCACCCTCAGTAGCTGGATGTTTCAGCTGGATGTTTCCCCTCCAGAAGGACGCGGTGCCTCACCGGGTGCCAGCTCATTTCCTCAGGGCTGGGGACTGAGGACTTTTGGCAGGACAGCGAGAGCACAGGCTGCTCCAGCACAGCCCCACCTGGAAGTGATGGAGCCAATCTGCTGAAATAAATTGTCATCAAGGGAAATGGGGGTATTTAAGTGGCACATTATTTACTGGATTGAGGAGTGAGGAAGCTGGAGGAAAGAGGAGCCTTATTCACTCTCTCATTTTGAAAAGGATGAATGAAATGGCAGGAGCCTTCAGATATGTCACTGGAGACATAAAGGAAAGCAAAACGCACACAGCACAGCACTGCAAGTCCTGTCCTTCTTCCCTGGAAGGCTGGCACTTGCCTGAGCTCTTTGTCTTGGTGGTGAAGTTTCAAGCATCTCCCTACCCATCTCCTTGTCAAGACGTGTGAGATCTGACAAGCTGATCTGCCACTGTCCCCTTGCATCAGCCCGGCCGCACCGCAGCCACGATGACTCCAGTGTCCCTGGATCAGCCCATGTAGAAGAATGGGACACCCTCAGCTCCCCACCCCACCGAGATGTGAGGGTGAGCAGATCTGGACCAGTGATGGTGTCACTGGGAAGGATGAGTGCAGGGGTAGCGCGCCCGGCTCCTCCTCACTTATTCCCTCTGGACTCTCTCCATAAGAAAAGCGGCTGGAAAAGTATTTAGGGAAATCTTGTAAGCATTAGCAGCGTGATGGAGCTCTGCAGCCTTTGTGTAAATGTTATTCTGGGTTAAAAGCTTTTGATGAGTATGTTATAAACAGAAGTATGTCTATGGGGATTGTTAACTCTTCCTCTGCCAAAATAAAACATCCCTTATTACCGAGCAAAGGAAACTTGCAATATTGGGATGTTGGTATATTGGTACTTGATGCACTCTGGATGCTCATTTAAACAGTGAGTGAATATAGGATAGAGGACTTGGCAATGCATATGCTCCTTCCCTGACTAAGAAGTTGGTGTTAACCCAAAGAGCATCCTTAATGAATCCTGGGGGGCAGAAACATCTTGTCTACATGGATGTAGACATGCTTGTCCTGTCAGGATGCATCCAGACCACCCCAAGCACCCCTCCAAGCCCTTCTGCTGCCCCATGAATCATGTATCATGCCGTGCCTGCCATCAATGGCCAGCAAGCCTCAACCACAGGGGAGAAGAGGCTCTGCCTGGACTAGGGACCAAGCCTCCTTCCTTATAGGGAACCAAGGGTCACTTTCCCCAGGGCTCCTGGCCAGGGTCAATGAGTGAAACTAAGGTTTGGTTTTAAGCAGCATCATATCTCACCAAAACAGGGCACACTGTCACTGCAGAGCCAGGCTGGGACCTGCCTGCCTGGTACACATGCAGTCACCAAAATACCAGCACAGGGAGGACATCCCTTGAGAAACACAAATATTGAAGAAGTAGAAATGCATCCAAACCCTCCCATGGCATAAAAGCTTGTGCCTGGCTGCTGTTCATGATCATTAGAAGGACTTTTCCTAGGGGAAGGTTGGCTTCGGAAGCTGTGCAGAGCAGATCTTAAATGCATATCCATGGCAGATGCAATGCAAGCAGCACTGTCATCCCAGAGCACAGGTGTTGGACTTTGGGCAGGAGGGATGCAGCCACCTGATTTCCTTGAGGATGAGGGCTCCTGTAAGACTGGCTCACTTGCTTCTCTCAGGAGAGGTACCAAGAAGCACGGACATGAGCTCTCCCCATCCAGCATGGCAACCCATGGCGCATTGGGGTGAAGGCTGGGGAGCCCAGGGTGGAGAGGAAGGTCACCAGCACATGCTGGGAGAGCATCCCATATCCATGGTGGTGGGGACAGCAGGGACACCGGCCTTTGGGGGGGATACAAAGGCTCACGTGCTGCCACCACGGTTTCTTCCCACTCGGGGGAACAAATTACCTTCATACTTCTAACATTAGCAGCCATTTCCATAACCAATTAACCTCTGCGTTATGCCATCAAGCATCTGAACAAGGTGTTGTGACACAGTTATTAAAGGATGGAGGGGACTGGTTGGCTGGCATACATAATAAAGGGCAGACTTGCCTTCCAACTTGAATCTCTGAACAGGGGCAGATGAAACAAAATCCTTACAAACTAGAAATATTTAATGCTGTTTTGGGAAAGATTTGGTTGAGATTTGTACAATGTTACCAGCAATTTAAATTTGTTTTATTTTGTTCATTTGTTTTTAATGAAAGATTATTTTCTAGCAAAGCAAATGACTACAGAAATTGGTTTTCACATTTGCTACTTTCTTTTAAAGAAACTACTTACTTTTTTTGGCTTTTAGTTTCCTCCCATCAAGCTGATCAGTCTTGGTTCAGGACCAAACAGCCCTAAACATCAGTCTGGATTTGCTGCTGGAGGCCCTTCTTCTCCTTTCTCTCCCAGGAGCTCCAGTGCACTTAATTTCTTGCAGAAAGTGTCAATAGGTGTATATTTTCAATAGGAGGTATATTTTTAGTAATGCTTAAACCTGTTACAGATTCCACGTGCATTTGTGTGCCTACTCTATAGCTGTCAGAGGAATTTTTGTCTTTTTTTTATTTCACCAAAATCTGGTTTTATGGCAAAATAATAATAATAATAATAAAATGTTCAGCTGGAGTGAATGGTAGAAGAAGGAGCATTTTTCAAATAGCTCTATACTGGGTTTTTTTGTTCAAATTTCCCCTTTTTAACACAGAAGACAGAATCTATATGGTTTTATTTCCCATTTTTGCAGTGAGAGGGACTTCACAAGGAGGGGTTAGGCCAACAACAGCCCTACCTTTTTTTTATTTAGGAAACTAGACTGATACTTTTATTTAAAGATCAAAGCAAGACAAACACCATGACTCCAAGCCTCTTGTCTTCTTTTTTTTTCCCCATAAAGGAATGCCATGGAGTTTACTTGTGGTGCTACTAATGAGGTAACTTCAGCACTGATTTCACATTATTAGCACTCTATCTAGTAGAAGCTGATGGTCTTTGGCCACTGTAAAACATGATTCCCAGGCCAGGTGTTGGGCTTTCAGCCAAAATGTTGTGTTTTTCCCCAACACTGCACTACAAAGGGCCTCAGTGATGATAGGAAAGATATACTTCCTTTAGGGATCAGAGATAATTAACTCTTTATAGCTGCTCTTTTATTATTACTGAACCCATGCCAAACTTTTGCATTGCTTTACCTAATAAAAGTACCTCCTGCACTGCTGGTAGTATCCAAATGACTTTTTTCATTCATTAACAGTCAGGCATTTAACTGCATTTTGAACTTCTTTGTTGTAAAAAAACCCTCTCAAAATGAGTCATTCCTGAGCATTTACACTGCATGCTTCTCTTTAGTTTCCAAACTTTATAACATAATTGTTCTTACCAAAAGGGAGGAATTTAGAAAATATACAAAGAAGTCAAGATAACAACAGCATATGTTCCATACAACCACCTAAGAACCATATTTAAGATACTGTGTGCTAGCCCTGCTGAGAAGGACTTGGGAGTCCTGATGAATGAGAAGCTCAACATGAGCCAGCAAGTGATGTGTGATTGCAGCCCAGGAGGCCAACTGCATCCC
>NW_010323620.1:0-6065 GCF_000700745.2 Antrostomus carolinensis | reverse complement strand
AAAAAAAAGGTTTAAATAGACACAGGTAACAACACAAAATATTTCCTGCAAACTTCCTTTTCCTTCATACTCGTCTGTAGACAGCTGAGGAGGTTATCTAAGAAGTTCTGCCTCCAAAAGATAGTAAATTACTTTGAAACTCCTACATACAGAGAACAGTCATATCCACCTCATGGAAGATGTTTCCCCTCAGAAACATCAACTCTGAGGTGATTTTTCAGATGAGTGTAAGCAGTTTGGAAGGACATATCAGTCAAATGAATAGTCTGCAAATGCTCTGTTGCTGTTTATTCAGAGAACAGTGACTATAGCATTAATTACTTTCAAAGACCCATAATACCTCACCACTTTGTTAAAAAAATATTTTGACACACAAATCATAAACCTATGGAAGTAAATTAGAGAAGAATGCCATGGTTTCTAAAATATCTCCCCGACCACTCTGAAGAGTATTTTTAAATTGTTCACATGTTTGTGCAGACTAAGAAACACAAAACTAGCGTACAATGAGAAATCTCAATCTTTACTCTTCACTGTTCAAAAGTTTTTTCAACAAGTAATGCTACTTTACTTCTTTAGTCATTATGTAATTTCAGCACTACATATTGCTGAGAAGAAATACCAGACTAGCTGCTGAAAGAAAAGATACCTAGGTGTTTTAAACCAAATGCAAGTATTAAGCACCATAATGCTGTGTTCTTACTCAGGGTACTACATCAATAATTGTGTCTCTCCTTATATTCAAACAGTCTTATCAATTAATTTATATTTATTAATTTTATTTCTGTTGCAAAAATTAAGACATATAAATTAGATAGTCTTATTGCGTATTGATAACTGGTAAGAATTTTTTTTTTTTTTAATACTATGAGATTCTGCATCTACTGAACAAGAAATAAAGACTAAGTGAATTCCACAGACACTGTGGAAAAGATTTAATGCAACTCATGTGTTCGTAAGTAAATCAGGCAGAGATACTTTGGCTCCTGTTTAAATGCCATGTAGGTAAATAATGAATAAA
Organism: Antrostomus carolinensis; assembly: GCF_000700745.2. NCBI lineage: Eukaryota > Metazoa > Chordata > Aves > Caprimulgiformes > Caprimulgidae > Antrostomus > Antrostomus carolinensis. Next base: position 5,044 of record NW_010323620.1, on the reverse strand, counting down.
AACTTTTAAAGGAGATATCTTGTTGTATGTAATAATTGGCAAAATTACCAATTCTTTTATTGTTGACTAGAAGTACTTGCAGTTTCCCTTGCCCATTACTGAGTTCCTGAGCTGTAAATGAAAAGCCTCATTATTTAGCTGTTATCAGCTAATTTTAGTAAATTAAATTAATTTTAAGCTCCTGACATGTTAATGTATTTAGCTTGTACCGTCTCTTACTACTAGTTTTCTTGAAACTGAAAATTATTTCATCAAAATGTGAGCAGACTGTAGTATAAATCTCAAAATGTCTTAATTTATAATGAAACATCATTGTCAGTGACAGAGAAGTGTATGTTGTAATTTGATTTAGAATGAAAGCTTAGATTAACTAATACTTGCAGTTCAAAATGGCAGAGATTTTTTTGTTTTAATTTTTTGCATTAGAATTATTTACATGAATCAGATGGTAAAAGTAGAAGACAATGCTGAGGTGTACTTCCACCTTGGTGGAAGATGAAGATTATTGTTTCAAACTGCTCCATTGTGCTAATAACAAAAAGGTCACTATTAAGTCTTGTCTTCTGTTTCTCAATTCATCTTCAGAAACTGTTAGTTGTGTAATTTATTTAAAAGGAGAAGGAACTTAAACCGTGACAGTGTAACTAATACCTGTCTTTTTCTGCTTTGTATTATTCTTAAAAGTAAAATGTTAACATTCTATATCACTTTCAAAAAAAAAAATAAAAGGTATATCTCTTTATAGCAATCCTTATCGCAGGGATCCCTTATGAGGTGAAATTTATAAAATGTAACTGCCAAAGGATTATTTTTAAATAAATATATAAGGGCTATTAGCTAACAAGAAAGGGAAAATAGTGGGTTTTTTTAAATTCTACAGTCACTTGATCTGGGATTAGCAGATCTTACACAATACTGTATTTCCTTAGACTGCAGACCCTCAGGAGAGTCAAACAAACATTTTTTTTACTGTTTCAGGATACAGTCTCTCCCGGGAAAAAAAATTACCGAGCCTTTTCCTCCTAACATCTTATACCAAAAAAATAATTGGCAAATAAGAAGAATTTAAATTCTCAGAAATGAATAGTAATGAGCTGATAACTAAAATATTGCTTAAAGGTTCAAATACACAAAGATTGTAATAACAGTACTATTCTGTTAAGCTATATATACTTCATCGAAGCCAGCGGAAAGGAAAACATACCATATCACCACCATACCGCAGGCATTTTCATACAACCTAGTGCAAATTCAAAGCTTTCTAAGACTGTGTCCAATAAAACAGTCACAACTATTTTTAAATACATCAGGAGTCCATGACCCCATAAGTAGTAACTTCCCTTTCTTGATGGAGTGCGCATCTCACTTTTGTAAGTGTCAACGGTTTCTGGCTGGCTGGCTAGAGACCACGGCATACTCTGCTTTTCTCCCAAAAAGGCCATGTCATTCTTATACAACTTAATCAGTGGCTACATACAGGAAAGCAACACTGCAGCCTTTCTGATCATTTTAATGAGGACCCCTGGCTATTCAGTCATTGAAATATAATTGACTTGCTCTTCTCTTATTTTCATAATAGACACTCCAACCTAGACCACATTTATTTTGCTATAAGAAATGTCAAGAAAGATTGGAAGTTTTCTGAGTGTCCCCATTAAAACTGAAAACATGCCACCCTGTCTTTTGCATTAGCTGCAATCATTTTGTACAGAACTCATTATGCAGATAGAACATGCAAATGTTTCATCTATCTCACATCTAACCAAACTGCAAGTGCCAAGAAAATAAGCATGAAAAAAATAATTTTCTCTTTCTATATATGTGCGTGCGCCTGTGGTGTTTGCATTGTGTCACAATGCCAATAACCATGTCTGCATGTGCGCATATATGTTTATATATAATATAGACATAGCTCAAAATCCTAATATTTTATTTCAGGCAAAATCAAAATGTTGTTTGGTACACATCATCACAGCCAAGGAAGAGCATTTTTCTCAACTGAAACAGCTCTACATAATAATTATTACTTTAAAATCAAACGAGTAGCAGAAACAACTCATATGCGAAGATATCTTCATGCACAGAAGTGCATTCAGTGTTGGTTTTTTACTAGAATAATGAGCGTTTGCATGTCAAAAGTGTTATTTTGAATAAGTCTTAGTCACTCACTATGACCACCCAGTTCACTAAATAAAATATCAGGTAAAGAACTGAGTCTACTACATGCTAAGTCCTGCTCATATCTGGCTAGACTGTGACACTCGTTTCCCAGCTGAACACAACATTACATAGGATATCTAGCATGAAAAATCATTCACTGTTGACTCAACTGTGCAATTTGCAAAGCAAAAGAGAAGATATCTCTTCCTATCAATTATTAACACATACAGCATCTTACTGATCCCACCAGAAATACTATTTTATTACATCGTCACTTTGTAGTATTTTAAAGACATGACTAAACAGGTGTCATTACTTAGCATGTTACTAATCACTCAAAATAAGACTCTCAATCTCTCATGATTTCTAGTCAGGTTTTCAGCCATCTACATTCAAAAAAACCCTTTATATTTTTAATTAATCATGACATAGGCTTAACAATGAAAAGATCAGAAATATAATTGCTACAATATGTGATATTTTTAATCTGTATTTGAATAGGGAAAATAGATTGATTTTCCCAAGACAGACAATTCTGTTCTGATGTATTATATAGTATTAGAGAGGGGGCAAAAAAATCACACTTTACCTTGAAGCAGCTGCATACTGAAATAATAGAAAGGGGTAACGAAACAGATATTTTAAGTCAATATTTAATGTCATATATCATACTTTATAATTCCTCCTCACAAGAGTCCTGAAAATAAAATAAAAACATGAAAGTATCATTCTTTCTGGCATATACACACAATTTACATTTAGCATCTTTACATACAAGGCTTGATAAGGAGCATTTCTGGGCCCCATTTTAACAGGACTCTGTGAACCAACCAACCCCAGCCCCAGAGCAACAGGGCTGGGTCTTTCCCATGCTGTCTTCTCCTACAACTCAAAGATGTTGCTACACGGCACCTTCAGGAAAAAAAGACTTCCAAGCATCATGCAAGCTATCTGTTTGCATGTACAGCCTGTCACCAAGCCATGAGCCCCGCGCTCTTGCACAGATTACTCTGGGCCTGGCAGAAATAATCAGCGTACGAGAGGGAAGGGAAGAACCCCTAGGCTTCCTCTGGATCAACATCAGCGCACACGTTCGTGCTATTTAAGCAGCATATGGATGCACCTCACGTAGTACTTGATGCATAGCAGCAGTACTTGGACTCTAGCAAATAGAGGTTTCGGTAACGTAAGCGTGTAAAAGTACAGTTTTAATACATATGGATAATGTCATATAATTTAAATGTCAGAAAATTGACCTATTGAAGTTACTTTTACTTACATTTTGCTGGGGTTGCTTTAAAGGTTTTACATACAAAACCTTTCGATAATGATATTTTCAGAAAAATCTTTTTATGGAAATCATGAAAAACTTTTTTCAGTCCTCTCATGAGAATTTCATGTTTAAATTTGAATTGTAAATAATTAAATCTTTGTTTCTAGCCCATCTCCATATTCAATAAGCACTTTAACAAATGTAATTCTTAAGGAGCAATCAAGATCTATCATGTAAATTAACAAAAAAGAAGAAGTAAAAATGTTGTAGCTAGTCTCACACATAATCTCCCACAGTCTATCACACATACCTCCTTAGAAGTAAAAGTATTTCATAAGGAAAACTAAAAGTACTTCTTTCTGGAGAAGTAAGTACTTCTTACTTGGCTGCCTGATGTCTGCTGGGTGCCACCAGGTGGGATGAAACACAGCCAGCAGCAAACACTTGAACTCTGCAATGCCATCCTTCCCACTCTCGGTCTGTGTAGGGGCAGCCAACGCCACTGACTTTCCTGGCTCCCCCACTACTGCACCTGTCCATCCAGGTAAAGGACTCCAACCCTTCCCTCCTTCTTCTAACAAACTGCTTTAAGATAACATCATTTCTCTTTTTCCATAAATTCTCACACTGGTTCTCATCTGTGAAGTGGTTAATTATATGTTCCCTCTGGCCTTTGCAATATGCCTATTTCCCCAGGTGGGCCATCCAGGAAGAGGGAGGAAGATGTCCTCCCCTGCCACACAGGTCAGGAAGCACCAACCTTCACAAGTGTTGTGTATGAACTGTCTCAAATAAAGATTTACTTGGTCTAACAAAGCATATTCACAAGGAGAAAGAGAAGTCCTGCACAGGGAAAAGACAAGTTTTGGGACTCACAGGTTTGATTCTGGATCATGTTTTCTCCTGTGACTTGGAGAAGGAAAAGGCACAGAAGCCTCAGCTTCATGTTCTTCTTGATATGAGAGGACTCCTTCAGTGAGGAGATCACCCCAACCCACTTCTTGTTGAGATGATGATGATCCCATTCAGGCACAAAGCTCCTTTACAGAAGCCCAGAAGTTAGCTGTCTTTCAAGTAGCCTCTTCATTGTTATTTCATCTTCTCCTAACTGTAAACCAGTCAGTTAGAGTCCTAGAATTCCCAGAAAATGATCTTATTCTCAGAATGAATTCTGGGATATTTTTATATTTTACAGTTCCCAAAAAATATTACCTATGGAAAAAAATCAAAAAATTCCTTATGTATGCTAATGTTGTTAGTGGCAGTTTTGGCTCCACCACTGCTAAAGTAGAAAGTACTTTTTTCCCTTTTAAGTTAATCTGCATATATTTGTCACAGAAAATTAGGAGAGTATCAAATATTACACTGGCCAAAAAGCAGCTTTGACAATGTCTTTTCCCTGCGAATGTTTCAATGTATCAAATGCTCATTTCACTGTGTTGTTTATCCTGGTCATTGAAGCCCTGCTGCCACTCAAAATGGTGGTGTGTCTTGATCAGATAGTTTGATTTATTGGAAAAATAAATGTTTTGATCAATTGTATGTAAATCCAGGATATTTTGGACACCTCAAAGGAAGGGTGCACCACTGGGTAGAAAAAGGAATCATAGA
>NW_010323619.1:0-23786 GCF_000700745.2 Antrostomus carolinensis | reverse complement strand
GAGGGTGGGGTGGGGGGTGGAGAAAGTGGTGACATTATCTTGACAAAGCCATGCTCTTCAGTGAGGCCAGGAGATTTAGAGTGAGAACAGTGGGCCTGATTCTAGTTGAATACAGGGTGCTTTTGAGCTGCTTGGACCTCTGCAGAGGAAGCAGAGCCAGAGCTTGGCTGCCTGGGCTGCTCCTTCCACCTCCTTGCCTCCTGCTCCTTCCCCATTTGGGAGCAACCAAATGGCAAAATTGGGACATGTCAGCCCAGTTCCTGCGAGATCCTGACACTGTGTGTGAGGAGAGAAGGACACCTCAATTCAGTGGATCCCCAGCCCTGCTCTGGTTCTGTCTAGCAAAAATGAACACTTCCAGCTTTAGACTGAACTGCCTTGGTCTTGTATTTCTAGTTTTCCTTTCCTTCTCTTTTCTTCATATCTGAGCAATAACCCACTGCATCAGATGTGCTAAACTTCATCTGCTCTTAATCAGGATACCTCCCTAGGTAGCAATTAAGCAATGATGGCTGCCACTTAATGGAAATGGTAATTTTCACTTAATTGGGGTGTTTTCCAGTGCCTTAGATTTGTGTGGGTCTCTGTGCATTGTCTCTCTCTTGCTTTATATGACTTTTTAGCACTGAGACACACAAACAGTGCTTCCCTACCACCTTGTCTGGTCTGCTCCGTTGACCCTTCTGTAACAGGCAAGGTCAATCAATATTGACTGTTCTACAAATTCCAGTGGTCAGCTAATAATGTAGCGATGCCTTGCTCTCTTCAGGAATTTCTCAGCCCCAGCACACAATCTCCTTCCTTTCTCCCCACGTTTTGACATTAAATTCACTAAGAACAGCAAAGCAAAGTCCCTCTTCAAACCACTGATGGCACTGTGCAACAGAATAGGATTTTTCCATCTAGCAGAACCAGTGAAGGCCAGCAAGAGGACCTGAGCCCCAGGAGAATGGGATTAGGAGAAGATCTAATTCTTTTCTCCAGGCTACCCTGTAATTTGCTCTCTGACACCAGCCTAATCTTTTTATCACTCTGTGCTGAAATTTCATGATCTGGAAAATTATTCCACTGTGGAGCGAGCTGTGTGTGAATAACTGATTTATTTTTGGTTGTGGGAGTGGATCAAAAGGAAGCCACGTTCAACATTTGATAGGGAATCAAAAAGCTAAAAAGCAGTTTGCCCTGTCATAAAGCATTAAAAAAATTCTAAACACTGATTTAAAAATAAATAAATCCAAAGAAGTAATACATGGTTTGGAGCTTAAAAAAAGGGGGGAAAAACAAAATGTCACATGTTGACATTTTTAGAATTTTAAAATTGAGATTACTGGAGTGACAATATTGAAAATGTACTGCTTGCCTCAGCATTGCCTGCTAGCCTGTCTGATTTAATTCTGAAGAGAAGAAAACTAACAGTGAATGGAAAACAATGATCTTTTCCCTGTTGGTGATTAAATGAAAAGCCTAGAAGGCACTTCCACAATGGACAAATGAGCAAGTACATTTCTTTAATTGACATAATACCTGTAGCAGGAAATTGTTATATCTTCACAATGTTTGACAACATACAACATAGATTTTTAAGGGCTGGAGAGCCTATTGGAGATAGTAGTTGTCATAAGTAGATTCCATCAAGGCTTCTAGATATTTTCTGTTTTAGTCCGATCTGTAAAACATTGACTTTTCTAATCAATTGTGAAAGTAAATCCTCAGGATTTGCTAGGTTATGTGTGAAATGCAATAGGGAGTACTTAAATATATCAGTAAATAAACAAACACATAAATCAAAAACTAGAGGGGGAGAACGCAGCTCTCAGTATCCTGGCTACAATCCATGTTTATTATTTAACTTTAAAATGACAAATCAATGGCAAAATGAAATTAAGTAGCTGTGTAAGCACAGAAGTAATTTTATCAGTGTAGGAGATGCTCATGTTTTACATTATACAGAACATGGTGTGTTTACTGAGCAAATGCAGAAACATCAGGGAGAGCTGGAATTGAAGCCAAGACTGAAGGGAATGGGGATGCCATCTGAGACATGAGACCCCGGGGACAAGTTTCTGATGGTAACAGCATGAACAATAATGAAAAAGTGATGCATTCAGGTTCTTCAGAGAAGATAATGAAACTTGCTTTATGATTTGAAGGTAGAGCTGAGCAAGAAGAGGAAAGACCTTGTCTAGAGGTCAAGGCTGACATAGTCTCAACTAGTAGGATGTTTAAGCACAACTGATCTGCAGTGGATACAGCTGTGACCCTAGGAATGTTTACTCTTGTAGTGGAAATTGTGTAAATGTGGGGTTATTCAATCAGAGAGCTGGAACACAAGCACCTTGTAAATCTGTACAGATTTTGTGCTGTTGTCTTAGGAAGTTCTCCCTTTCAGAACATCTCATAGCGGATATCTGTTTCAGCCATCACACGTTGATTTTTGGGGGAATTCCTAACCCTGTTGTGGTTTAATTGTATTTTACACTTCATTTAAAAATGCATTTTTTCAGGAAAATCAGTGAAACTGAAATGTCATTTATGTGCATATTCAGGGGAAGTGGTATTAGGACTTATTTAAACATGAAAATAGACTTGTTATGTGCTAGAGAAAGAGTTCATGAGAATAGAAGATAAGAGATGAATGAAATCAGTGGTTTCTACTCCCAAACCAGCATTCCGTGACTAAAAGGCCAGCAATCAGTATGGTGAGGTGAGAATATGGGAAAATCAAAGGAAACATTTACAACATTTTCCAGCTTCATGTTGTACAGCTTATTACAGTGATATTTTCTGCAGAATAAAGTCTAATTCAACTTGAATAGCAGCAAGAAAAATCTCACTGTATGCGAACATTTGCTGTGAGACAGTCCAAAGCAGTCCACAGATGCTATTCATAGTTTATAGTTTGCCCAGTTGTCCCAGTTGGGTTGTCTGAAGCCCGGCTCAGATTTGTTTAAACTCAGCCTCAGCTTAGAAAGGTCTGTGGGTTGTTAAGATATAACACATATTGAGTCTCCCTGGACATGCCTGCACCAGAAAACTGAATCAAATTCCAGACACTGAGGTAGGTTCAGATGAAAACAGAAATACCAGGGGTGTTTTTACTGTCTGCCCCTGTGCCAGACCAAGCCAAAATTGTCCTCTCCCTGCATGTCAGAAGTTTCAAAAATTCACAGTAAGGAAAAAATAGAATGGGGAAAAAAAAAAAATGTGGAAGCCATTGAACATGATGGCCAATCAGGAAACCCAGATTTCATCCTGAACAGTGGAATTCATGGGATCTGGCTTGTCAGTGTTTTCAATAACCCCTGAATATGTAACTGGAGATCAGGATGGCAAGAAGGCTGAGGGAGTGTTGCCCTCTCCTCACCAGGTCTCCTAAGCACTGCTGACAGTCAGATAAATGCTTTGGCTACCTGTCCTCTCTCCCCCACAATGTAAATGTCAAATTCTACCTGTGACCCAAATTTTGCCCCCCAAAAATCTTGCAGCCATCTCTGCCCTCCTCAGATCTTGCAGTCGTGCTTGAGCCAGCTCCTGCACATGCTACTGTGAAAGGAAGAGTGTAACTGAGGCAGGAAGGTGGTGCACTTCACAGCAGCGAAGGGCACTGAGGGCAGAGTTGTTTTAAATGAAGTAGAAAGGAAAAGAGAACAATAAATTGTTTTCCTAAATCAGTGAAGGGATCTCAAAACTGCAAAACATCCCACTCAGTGGGTTTTACGGCTGTTATAGAGCTCTATTGATGTATTATTGGTACAGATGCTAGAGAATGGTGTTGTACAAGGAGAAAAGAAAGCTGGAGAGTCATTGAGGTTTGACTACTAAATCAACATACGGAGGCTCTCAATGCTGGGAGCCAACAAATCACAACACAAGTGACTGCTTGCTTTTTTGTTGTTATGTGCTGTAGTAGTATTTTATACCTTAGCAGTACTAGGATGCTTCAACTAAGACTAGAACCATCTTGGGCTGCATTAAGTATAAATTTTGGGGTCTTTCTCTTTGCCTTCTAGGTTTTCTTGTTTGATTGCCCTGAAGTTGTGTTTTCAGCTTTTCTTCCCCAGTCATGGGGACCAGAAACTTTATTTCTTCAAATAGCTGAAGCCATAGAGGAAACATGAAGTATCAAAGAGCTTTAGTGGAGTCAAGAGAGCTGGCAACGCTGACCTCCTTTCCTCTGTGGTTTTATTTCAGTTTTTATTTCAAATCTTCCTTGCTTCCTGTCACTTTGGTTGCTGAAGCTCTTGGGGTTCAGTCAGTTTTGACATTGGTTCAAGGGAGCTGCATTTACTGATAAGTAACACTTGAATGTAGAAGTAATAGGGATGGTGTTACAGTTGTGACTATTTAAGGGTATGAGAGATGCAAGGTTTGCAGAAAGGTTTAGGAACTTTTATTAGCTGGTCTGATACGGTTGGAAAAGCAGGTTTGGGCACACCAGCCTTTTGTGAAATTGTTCTTTCAGCCTAATGGCTGGATAAGGAGAGTGGACATAGGGAGCCCTGTCCCTCATCCTGGCTGTGTCCTTGCCTGCTCTAGGATCTGGGCCAAGTTCATTCCCCCTCTTCCAGAGCTCAGTTTCCTGCTTGTAAAACACGTAACGCAGCTGAATGGGTGCAGGAGCGGCGCTTGGTCTAAGGAACATCACCTTGATAGGTCCTTGGTACAAGACCTGAAATATATGTTCTGTATTTCACACAGTCCTGATGAGTGAACACACATTCTCTGGGCTCTGCTTTTCTAAACCCATGTCTTGATGTGTTCCTGGTGTAACTCCTGCTCAGGAGACCCTGCTTACTAAGGGAGGAGCTCAAAGCCAGAAGGGTTTGCACCTTCACCCTGGCCTTGGCTGCCTCATTTCAGTGCATGTTGTTCAGTGCATGTGGTTATCGGTGTAGGTGGATCCACTGCTGCTCAGACCAGGAGTTGAGCTCATACCACGTTGACGTCCTTCGCACACAATGGCTGTACAGAACGTCTGGCTGCCCTGTTCATTAATCATCTCTGCTGAAAAACCCTTTTAATTACATTATGTTCAGAATCCATAAAATATAATTAAAATATGTAAATCTATTATATTATTTAATGAGTACATTGAGACCTGAAAGTTTAAATTAGATGTAAAACTGATACGGACCTATTGCTATTGATTACTTATATTAATAAATCATTGCAGCCTTGCACAGAGATTTTTTTTTTTCCCCTACCAGGTAGCAATAATTTTTTATTTTTTTAAATTTCATGCACCAATTATTACATTTATGCAGTCTTTTAAAACTACTGTGGAGTAATAATGACTAACTATGTAACTTCTCTGCAACTAATGTCCATTCTTTAGCATGGGTTCAAGTTTTGTTCCCTTCTTTTGCTCTTTCTTGGAAGGCACAGCAGACTGCTATCAGTACAAGTGAGGTAGCACAAATAAGCCCCAACCCCTTCCCCCAACATTTTAGTTACAGACATTACATCAGACACATATTTTAGGATTAGTATAATTTTCTGGGAGCAGGGGATGCCAGTACAGTGGAGCCAGAGCACTAAAACCCAGTGGTGTAGCAGATTTGAAAGTTACCTTGGCTTTCAGTCTTTATTTAGAAATAAGAGTTGTGCTGGCCCTGCTCTGGGAAGGACTTTACTACTTGCACATAGCTTGCTGGGTGTTATTAAACATCTGTTGTGGTGTAGAGCCATGCAGGCTCTAAAGTAGGAAGTAAAAGTTTTATTTAGGATATTGTCATATTATTGACTGCTTTTCCTTCTGCTTAAATACATTTTGCATCAAACATATGTCGTGTTTGTTTCATGGTGGAGGCTTTTCTAACAGAGTTTGAAAAAACAAGGGTGCTTCTTTCCCAGGAAGGCTGGACACCAGACTCCATGCTGGCAGGGTCTGTGGGGTGGGCAGCAGAGGATGAACGTACTCACACATAGAATCATTGGATATTGTGAGTTGGGAGGGACCCACAAGGATCATTGAGTCCAACTCCTGTCCCTGCACAAATCCCAACATTCACACCATGTGTCTGAGGGCCCTGTCCAAATGCTTCTGGAATCTTATCAGGCTTGGTGCCATGAGCACCTCCCTGGGGAGCCTGTTCCAGTGCTCCACCACCCTCTGCCTCAAGAACCTCTTCATAATGTCCAACCTAAACTTGCCCTGGCACATCTTCATGCCATTTCCCCTGGTCCTATCATTGGTCCTGCTTGCCTAGCCACAGACCCCACATCTCTACAGAGCTGCTGACAGTAAAATCCAAAGGATAGTTCACAAAAGATTATAAGTATTTGAAACCAGAGCAAATGTCAGGCTGCTTGACAGCAAAAGATATCCCTTTAGCACAGCTACCTGTATTACCTCCCATTTTCTTGATTTGGCAAGATCACAGGCTTCACGCTCATTTAATACTTTTTCTCTGCATTTCCTTCCTGTAGGGCAGACATACATCTTTCCCTTCACTCGTGCTGCACGGCTCACCAGCTGCATGCCAAAACTTCCCAGGGAAATATTCAGGAGATGAGAAGTCATCAGCAGCAAAATACCAATTTCATGTCAGGCAGTGTGTCAGCAAGGTGAGATAAAACAGCCCTTTCACCTGTTTAAAGCCCTGATGCCTATTACACATTCAGAGCAGTACTTTGGGCAAGTTTTGTAGTTTTCAGATACCAAGGTCATAATCTTAAAGATAGGCATTTAAATCTCATACAACAATATGCAGGCAAGGGTGGCAAAGAGGTAATTGCGCGTATGAAATATGCAGTTGCAAACACCCCCAGGGTAATTGTGCTTTCACAAGCATTCAGCAGCACCTGCAATTTCCTGGTTTCCTTTTGGAATGACTTGTCTGTACCCCATGCATGTGTTTGGCACATTTTCTTCTCTGCGCTAGAAACTGTGGCCCAAAGCACCGTGTTGCTGTTTAGCATAGATGAACCAAAGCACCGTGTTGCTGTTTAGCATAGATGTAAGCTTCTGATTTCAAAGCTGCTTTAATTAGTAACTTGCAGTCAGTGTACTCTACCAATTCTTAGCCCACTGGGATATTACCAGACTTTATTGTTTCTTTCTGTTTTTGTGGATCTTCTGTAAATCTTTTCTTTGATAGCAGCTAGGGTTTCAAAGCTGCCCAAGTTTGAGCCAGCAGAGACTAATAATGATCTAATTAATGAAAGATGTTTTTCTCTGCATTGCTGTATTTTATCTCTTCCCCAAAGACTTGTTGGTGCAAGCCAATCTCAGGCACCTGCTAGATCCTTTTTTTTTCTTATGTATTTGAGAAATACTCAGATGCATCTGTATATATAACATGTTGTTCTCACTTGAGTGTGTAAATCTTGAAAAATCTTCACAAGTGTAACTTGGATTTCGGAAGTAGCTTTGTTATTCCCAGAAGGTTTTTCTTCCAGCTAAGATTTGTTTCCGTAGCCCTAACCACAAAGCCACTTTAACTCTCCCTAAAAGACTTCAGTCTGTGTAAGCTACAGTGTAGGACATACTTACTGTCCCCCAGTGGGTATTCATTGCCCCTCTCCTCCTGCTTTTTCAATTTCACTTTCTTTTTATTAATTAATGAGCCCTTTTAATTATTTATAGAAGCCTTAAAATGCATCAGGGTTGGATTCCACAGTCTCTTCCTTGCCACATTCCAGTGTTTTGCCACAGGAAGGGCAGTGATTCCTTCCCAAAGGCACGAAGAGCGTTAGCAGCTTTAATTGGCACTGCAGTAACACATCATTATGCACTGGGTGCAAAGCAAGGGAGTTCCTGCTCTATACTTAAGGTCAGTGAGTCTCCCTTTACAGCTCTTCAGGGCCACATAGCACTGGGAAGGGCCTTGACCACCCTCTTGCTTATTTTGGGCAGGTGCAGGAGAAGTTCAGTGGATTGCAGGTCTGATATCCTCCCAGACAGGCTGTGTCATGCTGCATGAACTGGCTGCACGAGAGGCATTACAGCAGCAGAATTTTTCTCCCCTTTTTACTCCTACCTGATTGCTTTCTAGCTTTCTTGTTTCTTTATCAGAGGGTCAACGATGGGACTTTTCTTTTTTCCTCCTTTGGCAGACCTGTTGTACACGTGCCTTGGAACCCAACCCTTCAGCCCAGCTTTACTATCCCCAAACCTTTACCTTTCCAGCCTTGGCTCAGAGCTACCAAATTAGCCCCCAAAGGTACCTAACGTGGTAAGTCTGGTCCCATCCAACCGCAGATATGCTGGATAGCGTGGGAGGAGGCATGAGGAACATGACAGAGCAGGAGAGAAGGGAGCACTTCAGTGGCAGAGAAGTTGCTGGCAGGCAAGTTGTGTCACTTTGTGGTGCTTTATGACCTTGAGACACTGTCTCAATAAATCATGCCAAGTAATTAAAAACATAATTTAGAACTTAACTAGCATGTCAGAACACTGGGTATATACTGGTGATGCCTTTCTGTTTTCCTTCCCTCTCCCCCCCATGATGCTGGGCTCCAGTGGAGTGAAACCACCTACTGAAGGGAAGAACTCAAACACAATTAATGGCTTGCTGCCAGCCACTTAAATACAAAGAAGTTGATCTAGCCCAGCTAGATATCTGCAGGTGCCTTGGAGCCCCCTCTGACACTGCAAGCAAAACCACAGGTTCTCCTGCAGCATAAATATTTCCTTACAGGTTTAAATAGAAAGCAGATGTGTCTCATTTGCTCGTGACCCTGAACACTGAGGCTAGTAGCAAGGCAAGAAAATGATGGCAGAATATGGGGTGCTTTAGAGAAAAAATGAAGGCAATGCCAGAATTCAGACACAAGTTGCCAAGTCAGGGACATTATTTACCTGTTTGTTAGATTATTAGAAAATAGATTTTCATTGGTGATAATGGGTGAAAATTGCCAGTTTTTGGATACCATCTGTCCTCATCCTCTGGCCCAGCACAAAGTGCAATGCATCTGACTTGTCTTGGTCAACATGTGGGAGTCCCAGCTCCTGTGTTGGTCTTTTTAGCAGTGTTAGAGTAGTGAGATCAGGGTGTGAAAATGAGAAAAGGGACTTGCTGTCCCCAAGAGAGACATTCACAGTAAAAAGGGCAAAAGGAAGAGAAGAAAGCAAGAGCTTCTTCATTTGACACTGAGATGAGAGCGACGTACTTAATGTGGGACAGAGCTGGACCATACCTGTGTTTCTGGCAGGTTCAGTCCGCACCATCTTTTTACCACAGAAGACAAAACAAATACAGGAACAGAATAACCCAGGGGTTGGATCTCTGACCTGGACTCAAGCCGTTTGGTGTGTGAGCAGTTAGATAGCAGCAGTCTGGCCGAACCCTGGGGAAGGCTGGCACAGAGCACAGTCACAGGCACATACCAGATCCGTAGGTGAAGAACCGAAACAGCTTTTAGCGGTGCCTTATTGTCAGGACATGGCTGCCTATGTCTGTGCAAGAGAAGCAGTGACATAAACCAATGAAGCTGTGTTCCTCAGTGGGCAGTGTCTGATGGATGAAGGTTCTTACTATATTTCTCTTGCACTTGTTTGGAAGGGAAAAAGAGCACAGAAAATCACATCTTTCTCTCTCACAGGTCAGTTACTTTGGCAGAAGGTCTCACTGGCTTTCTTTTACAAATGAAGCAAGTCAAGGAGGATATTCTCACCTTTCTTTAAGCTGTGCTGGAGCCTCTCACCACCAGCTGTTTCTGTATTGTTACCCACCCCTGCCATTTTGTGGGGCTGCAGCAGAGCTTCTTTCTGCTGGTCGCCACCCTGCTGGCAGTTAATCGCCTGAGCACAAAACCAATCACACAACAACAAACCCAAAGAGCTAATTAATTTTTAATTTGTGTCATTTAAAAATCCGTTGCATCTTCTTGCAGTTGGATTCTAAAGTGTGTCATTTCCTCAGGCAGGGGAGCAGCCTTTCCCGGTTTTGGGCGGAAGACCTGGCTCTCTTATCAACCCAGTGCCATGCTGGGTAAAACCTGGTGCAGCCCATCTGGATCAGATTAAGTTTGACTTAATTCTTTTTTCTTTATTTTTTGGCAAGAGCTTTGGGACTTCATTTATTAAAACACAAACTTGACTCCATGCTGTAATTGCCCAGCTTGACAATAATAAATCTTATAAGCAGGTTTGCTGTTTGCGTGTCTGAAGTAATGATTTACGTTCATTCACACAAAATTTTAGGGCCGTAGTTTGTTTTTACAGCTATATATTTGGAAGTCAGTGCAACAAACTGAGGAAGTGTGGTGTTCCCCTCCAGTGCCTCTTCCAGTGGGAGAAACCAGCCCATAGCACCCGCCAGAGAACAGGGTTGACTGTTCAATGAGGAGCAGAGGTCTGTGCTGCACTACCCGACTCAGCTGGAGGCAGCAGGCATGACCTGAACCCTCGAGGGAAGGCTGCGGTATGGTTTTCTTTGTACCATTCTGGGACCATCAATTTCACAAGCATTTATATTTTGAGCTGATGCTTCTCATGCCTGATTGATGATCAGTGAGTTTTAATTTGGAAAGTTAAAGCAGAATCTATTTACTTGGCATTGCAAGCAAATAATTGCCTGCATGGTTTGAAGCAAAATGGGGTTCTTGTTTTGGATGGGACTTAGACCAGCAAAGAGCACCAGGATATTAATGTAGCATACTCTTTCAGCTCCATGTAAATGTGACAATTAGGCTATGGCTATACTATTTTGCTTGGCTCTGTCTGAGTGTAGTTGTCTGCCCTACACAGCCTGGGGTGTTATGTCAATAATTCCTGTAGTATTGGGCTTGAATTCAGGCCTGTTCCCACTGCTGGGCTCCGATTTCCCTGCCAGCTGATACAGCTTGCCTGGCTCGGGGGATATCTAGACAACGTGGAGCCTGGAGCTACCATGCTCATATAGACATCCTTATAGCGCCTGGCTGTGACACAAAACGAGGGAATATGGAAATGGATCTCAGGGAGGACTAGCTGCCTAGCCTTGCTTGAGGAGTAAAAATAAATGCCTTTGCTGTGCCACTAGGAACAAGAAAAAATTACTCCAGGGAGACAGAGCTACCTTCTAAATTTGGAACTTCCTACTGCATTTTGCCAGTTCTGCCTGTTGGGGACCCTGTTATCTGCAGGGTCTTAAACAGAGGAGAGAGGAGCCTGAGTGGGAGCAGACACAGGGCCATGGGAGTGCTGGGGACACACTGGATTCATTCCTCTCTGCTCCTGTGACCAAAGGAGCTGCAGACCTGTCCTTTGGATTTCTTTCTGTTTATGACAAAGGTATAATAGTCGTGGTGAAGACAATGAAGATCCCAAACAGAGGCTCCATTCACAAGTTTCTGGCAATTCTAAGTGGCACAGCAGGGCAACTAGTCCACCATCGTGCCTGATAACCAGCAGCAAACCCCTGGCTGTCTGATACTGCTGGCTGAGATCATTAGGGATGCACTTCAAGTGTTCATAAGCACGGAGCCACCGCTGTGGGGAAGCCTTGAGCCTGAGAGCTGCAAATCTGTTACTGTATGTGCCTGATGGCTGTCTCACCCTCTCTCTTACTGCTGTGTTTGTAATGCTAGATGTGAAAAATTAGCAAGACTCCCTTCATGCAAACAGTGGGAGGAAGTCTGCCCCTCCTGATTTATGCAATATGAGGAGCAAAGACAGAATGTCAGATTATCAACAGGACAAGGTTTGCTTGTGCTTTCCTTCCTGACTCAATGCATTTCACTGATGTCACAGATTTATATCAGAGAGGGTTTGATCTGTTTGGGTTTGCATTACAGGTCAGATGGGTCCTCCAGTTGTACTTCCAAGGTGAAATATTGAGTGACTTATCTCAGCATCTTATTGATCCCACCTCCTTTGGATAATTTTTTATATAGTGCTGATTCAGGCCAGTGAAGTCCGAGGGATGGTAAGTGCTCTGGACAAATCAGTATTTGCCTCTTTGCTGTCAAAATCCTGGCCAAGTGCATGCTGGACCCTGCGTGTGGCAGAGGGTTTGCTGATTGTTCCCCAGCTTTGCCTGGAGGTGGCCATCCCTGGAGCAGCACTTTACAGCTGATACTCTTTTGTTCAGGAAGACAGGATTTAAAGAGGAGCAACCATGATAGTACTTCAAAGTAATTCATTTCAATGGGGACAGGAATATGACACTGACAGCATCAACGTGAGGCTCCCACAGCAGCCACAGCACTGTGCCTCAAAATCTGAGCAGCTGACATTTATCTCCTGTACGCTGAAAGGAAGGGTTGCCCAAACCCACCCTCTCCAGCCTGTTTTCCTCTCCTGTCTGCAGACCCCAAAGGTCCTAGTTACTTTTCCTGCAGAGCTTTAGTTATCGCTCAGATCTTCAAGTCAAACAGGAAAAAAATAATAACTGTGCTTCACTGAGCCAAGGGAGAAAGAAACATGTGAGATATTAAAAAATATCAGATGCAAATATTGGCTTGCCCCAACCCCCCCAACATTGGTTATTACTGAAAAAATCAAGAAGTTTGAAATGCACTTTGCACACAGACTCAGCATAAATAACACTACTTTGCATTTCATCAGCCTTATTTTCCCCATGGGTTCACTGTCATCTCTCATTTAGGCACCACAGGGATGATCAACTTCAGAAAGAAGTTGAGATGAAAGGCACCAAAACATAACTGGATAAAAAAATTCCTGGCACTCAAGAGCAATCCAGAAAACTTTCCACTCCACAGGTGCATGAGCACTGGGGGATTGAGTATTTTTTTTAAAGGAAAACTTTTCTGTATCAATAGCATAAAGATTTTATGAAGTCACATTTTGCTTTTAAAGTGTTTACTGGCAATACTTGGCATTTTCTGTGACACTAGATGCAGCACTTATGTGATCACTGTGAAACTAGGAATTCCTGTGCACTAGAGAGGTGCATGCAGGCAATATATTAATAATTTGTTATTGTTATTTAATTTTTTCCAAAGTGTATTTAATACTAAAAATAATTACAGCTGTTATCTACAAGGAAAGAAATAAAGGTAAAGATAATGGCATTCAGATTAGTAGAGATGCAGACAGACAGAAGGGGATTTCTGTGGCTGTGGTTTCTCAGGTAGGATTCAAACCTGGGTTTGCTTTCCATCTTCCTGTTTGACCCAGTGCAGGTCTCTCTCTGGTGCCCCAGTTTCCCAGTTATTAAAATAGGGTTGAAATATCCCTTTCTGTCCAGGATTGCCTGCAGTGACCAACTGGACACTGAGCTCTCCAGAGCGGTGTGACAGAAAAGGAGGAGAAAAGGGGAGACTAAGGTGTAGAACAGCAGGGGTGGGAGCAGAGAGGCAAGTGTAGCCCAAAAGCCAAATCAGTGACTTCAGAGGAAGACCCACAGGCCTGAATAAGACCAGGACCTGCTGACCACAGAAGGTAGTGACTGTGATCTGTTGATGTGCTGTGCACAGAGCGAGGAGAACCTGAGGGCTGGCTGAGGAGGGAACTGGCCCTCTCACACACATGGAGCACAAGGAAGTCTTGACTTTGAATGAGGCTTACAAGAGAAAATACAAAGACTAATAACACTAGACAAGTGATTAAAAATACCTTGACAGCAACAAAAAAGGGATAAGGTGAGATCATTTCATATCTTTTCAATACAGTCTGGTACATGTAGATGTGCACAGAATAATTTTGGGGAAGGTGAAGCAATATTCCAAAAGCTAAATATCTCAGCTTTTATTTGTTTTATATGCAGTGATCCTCCAGGAGAGGGTTCATTCAAGACATCTGAGTAATATAGCAGAGCTAATCCACATGTGGTTCAGTAAAAGGTCACTATACTGCTTCCCCCATAGGAGATTTATGCACCTCAGTATACGTGTTTTTTTCTTCTTATTTGGCTGTATGTTTATTCTTTCAGAAGAACGCTGTGTTGTAGGTCAGTATGAACTGCCTTTGGAAACTTCAAGGTGCAGAGAATTATTCTGGCTGCTACTAGCAGGTTTTTATACAATATGTCTTACTTCCATATTGAAATGGCTCAGGAGCAGCTTTCAGACACCCATCATGCATAATGCTTTCAAATACATCATCCGGACTGTGTTTTGCGTCCACTTTTATAGCTATAGATGGTGCTTAGTCAGGCAATTTGCACAAGGTCATGAAGTTAAGTGGCTAAGCGAACATCTTCAAACCAGCATCCTTATTAATTTCCAGCCCTGCCTTAAACACATATGACCAAAAAGGGTCTGGTTTTCCTGGTGGCATCCAGCAGATCAGCAGTTGCTTCCTTTCCCATCCCTCCCACTCTCTCTTACGACAGCGAGGAGTATCTGCCTCATTCAGGGGAGCTGCACCCTGTCAGCCTGGGCTCAGCCTCCAGCAGTGCTGAGCTGCCCAGTCTTGGCCAAAACCAAGCAGAAACCCTTGGCTCTCCAGAGTGCTGCACATCAGGCCCTTAAGATCTCACAAACCCACTTCTAAAGCATTCTCTATAGGGTTGTCTGTTTAAATGTTTAATTTAGGGGCTAGCTAAGAATAATTTAGCAGCTGATTGAGAGAGATGCCAGTTCTGCTGTTCCAGGATTGATAATCCATAATGTACACTTGTTATTGCTATTGTAGCAGTGTTATATTGTGGGTATGAAGTAGCAGCATCATTTTCTACCAAGTTTGGGCTATCTGTCACCTTGATTTTGTCAGCCTAATGATAAAAGTAAATACTGTTTTAAGGACCTTACTGGTAAGTGTCTTTCAGAATGAAACCGCCTTATGCTAAAGATATTCCAGGGAACTAGAAGTTGTAGCCCTGATGGAGAGTAACTCTGAGGTAGATGGGGGAGACATCAGTAAGAGAGCATCAGATTAATTTTTTTAGCCACTAAAAATAATTGTTGCCCTGCTGTTCACCTGGAGGAGCTGGTTCCATTGCTGAAGCACAGGGGAAATTATGAGATGTGCTAGTTACTGTTATCATATCATAAAACAAAACTATTCTTCCTTTCTGGAGCAGTTTCCCCTGTGTGTGATCAAGGTGTGATACAAGGAGAGAGCGCTTAGACTGTGAACTTTATTTCCTGACCCTGACATGACTCGAGGTTACAGAAGCCAATACCCCTGTCACCAAATGTGGCCTGTAGCCATTGACTCCTGTGGTTTTGTTCTGTGTCTTTTCACAAACATCTTTTTGATTATGATAGTACTATTTACAAGGTTATTCTTCACATGACTTTCTTCCCTCTACCAGGCAATATCTTTGTCGTCAAAGGTCCTCAAAGGTCTGAGCTTTCATATTTTAGAAGCTCTCATTCTTTCTCATCTACTGTCTGAACAACAACTTCTGATTAGACATTTGAAATCATTTCTTTCAAATCTCATTCTGCTACTTGTGCCCATTATGTTACTACTACTAATAGCCCCTGGGTCTTGCAGAATGCAAGATCTTTAAATCAGACATCAGTTTCAGTATATTTATCCCCATTTTGTATTGGGTAAACTGAGGTATAAAGAAGAAACTTGAGATACTAATGGGCATCTGTGGTCTGGACACCTTTTAAAAGAGCTAAAAGGTCCGAGTGCCTTTGTGATTGGCTGTCCAGTCAGTACCAGTTTTGGACAATCTGGGGTGGCTGGATATCTATGTACCAGATACAAACCAGATCCCTGTTATTGCTACAAACTAAAATAATAAAGGTAAATAATTAAGCAGTCCAAAATTACAACATTATCATCTTCATGTGAACTAACTGTTCAAATTCCCTTTGAAGCCCACAGAGAGCAAAGGACACTTTTAAGGCACAATTCCTCTTCTAAAGTGGGTGTCTTTAGAAGAGGAATTGTGTCCAGCAGGCTGGATCAGCCGCTCTGGGAGCACGGATACTTCTCCTTTGGCTGAAAGGTGTCAACAAGCACACCAGGGGTGTTGTTGGAGGAGACAGCCTCCCTCTCCCCCAGCCTGAGGGTCCGTGTTGTCCGTGGGCACAGGTCATGTAGGACTGGAAGCAGGGTGCAGTGCTCCCTTGTCCCCTTAATCTCCTTCAAACATACAGCAGCAAACAATTACTGGAACCCAAACAGCCTGGGAGAAAATACAGAGCTAGATCCTTTTCATTTAGACAAGTATATGATTTGAAAACAAACAAATGCTTTATTTAAAACAAATCCAATACAGCAATATATTTGCAAAATTCCTAGAATGGAGTAGAAGCCAAATAAAAGCTTTGAGGCTGTGGACCAAATCGAGGGTATATTGTATTTAGCAGATGTGAACAGATAAGCCACAGAGAGAATATAAGGGAAGGGAATAACACATTGCTATGGTTGGGAAGATAGCACTGTTTGTATCTGGGATGTTTCACTAACTTTTCCTTTTCCAAACATAATACTGAGCACATTAGCAAAGGATACATCACATTTACTGATTATTGATTAGCCAAATATAGAACAATATTGACTCCTTCCACCAGTGGCCCCTTGCAGACCGCAGCAGTGCAGGTTATAGAGCAGAGCCTGTGGGGTGGCTGTGCTGTGGTTTGGGTATGTTCAGAGGAATACTGTCACCAGAATCAAAGTACCATTGTTGGTATATTTGTTGTTTGCAGAGCTGTTGTTGTGAGTTATTATTTCAGGTGCAGACGAGGCCTCCACAGCCCCAGGTGTTGTACAAACTCTGAAGAAAAGGTTGTGCTGGTTGTTTTGAGGTTGCAGTTTGCACTGTGGTTTGGTTAATAACATACTTGGAGCTATAAGCTTTTCAATCATATCAAAAACTTTTCCTGTCATTAGGAAACACTGATTCTATGGGAAACCCTTGTCCAAAGCAACTGGAAAGACAGCATGACTTTGGAAAAATCAAGCCTAAGGCCATAATTTTGAAGTGGTTTCAGCTAAGACAGCAATGATCTTCGTGTGAGCTGCAATTTTGTTGCTGAGTATTTGGCCTTGGAAACTTAATGATTGAATATTGTAAGTGGAAAAAAAGAAGTTTCCATCATGAGAAGCGTATGAAAAATTAGCAACTCTTTGTTCACACTCTGCTGAGACTCCTCCCCATACTTAGAAATACTTGACGTCATCTTTGGATAGACCAATTTTTGATAATATTCCAGGCGTGCACCTGGGTCAGCCAACTAATGCAGCGCAGTCTGTTTGCTAATGGACTGAGCAGATGACCAGGAACTATTCATGTGCTCAGATAAAACCTCCATCCTCCCTTTCAGGAAAATTCCTACCACGGAGGTGGTTGGATTTATTAGTGGAAGATTTATTAGTCTGTTTGCTGTCATGTTGTTAGAGGAGGGTGAAGGGTTTGTGAGTATGAATTCAGGTGCTGTTTTGTTTTATCTGATAGAGTCTGCCATTGCAATCAGGGAATAAGATCCTCTTTCTCTCTCCAGGTTTATTTATGGATTTGTGGGATGAGAACAGGGTCTGATGCAGGAAGCACAATGCAACCTGAGAGCACCTCGAATAAGACCAGATGTCAGAGGATTCTTGCTTTCTGCGTTAGTTATTTCTCTCCCACTTGGTGCTGCACACATTTTAACTCAATGGTAACAATTCACACATCTTCAGAATGGAGTTTGTCATAACTGAGGAATTAAGACCCATCAAGAGAAATACAAACAGAAGGAAACTCCATTCCTGAGTTCACTCCTCATCGTAAACACTTCACACTTCCCTGGGCTCTTGAAGCTCTCTGACAGTATAAAAGCGGTGGGAATCTTTTGCTTGTTGCTGACATGTGGGCGTTTCTATTGTGGAACTGAGCAGCTGCTCACTGATCACAGGCTTTTACTGCAGTATTTCTCCATAAAAAAAGAAGTGGAGATGAATCGATGGCCCTAAGTAAGTAGGGAACATGGAGAGATGCTGGTAATTGCAGCAGGTTAGATCCTTGCAGTGTTAACATTCATTTGCCATGATGTGTCTATGCTGGTATGCTAAAACTACTGGAGTGGAAGAGAGTCTTGCATATATATGGTAGATAATGTCCATATTTCAAGAGAAATGTAGGCATCTGAATCTGTCAGCAGGACACTTAGTTCACTACCAGTCCAGATATTTTGTTTTTAACAGAGGCCAATTGATTGACCGAGAAAGGAAATGCATCAAGAACTGGTACTGAATATAAATTGAAGTCCCTACTTTTTAGGTGTCTGCTTGGTTTCATTTTTAAGAAGGAACAAGTATGTGTTGAGAGAATTTATATTAAAATTTATATTTAAGATTATTAAAGCCTACTTCACAGACTGCAGATATTAATATCTACACTCTGGTACCAGATAATCTCCCAGCAGGGACTGGTGTTTGAACCATGAAATGTCAGCGTTCAGTTGTAGGAAGAATGAACTTAGAGCTTTGCAGATCTGTCTTAGAAAGTTTTAAGTTCTTACTTGTGAATAAATATATAGTATTAATTATTGAAGGGTATTTTTGAGGGGATATAGTCTAACAGTGAATGGTTGTAAAGCAGCTGCCCCATGCCTTCAGAGGAAACATGATTATAAAGGAATTGTAGTGGGTAAAGAAAAAATAGATCTAATATATTTTGAAATAAAAATAAACCTTTAGAAATTAGATATGGCTGTCAATACCCTGAGAAAATCTCTAACCAAATTAATGCCATGATAAGTATATTTGTTGTGGGTTTAGTGGATTTTACTAGGGAGGCATGCCTAAGAATTTGTAAACACTATTTATTAAATTTGATGGAGGAGAAAATGTAACCATATGGTAGTAAAGCATGGAGTGAGCATGCTCTGCCTTGCAAAGTATTTAATTATGAAAGTTACTGCTCTTTCAAAACACACTCACCTCTAAGACTGACCTCGGGGAGAAAGTAGTTCCAACCTAGTTGTAGATGGTTTGATAAAGTTAGAAAACAAGTCAATAGCTGAGATTGAAAAGGAGGCGATAACTGAAGATTCCCTGATGGGAAGGAGGCGGCGAGGGGAGGCGGTGGCAGCCCTGTCCAGCCTGCTTGGTCGTCCTCACTCAGCACGGGGCTCTGCAGGTGCCTGGTGTGGGCTGTACCTGAAGCAGGGTGAGATAACCAGTATTAGCTTTATCTGAATGGTCCATACAGCACCTGTGTGTGGCAGCTCATTGGTGTTACTGGTCAGCTGCCCTGGAGAGAGAGAGGTAGTTGGGGTGGATAAGCTGAAAAAGCTTCATCTCCTCTCCAGAGACTGTCAGGAGGATTCCTTGGCTTGAGCCAATCCAGCAAGCAAGTAATCACATAGCCATAATCACATAGCCAGCCTTTTAGGTTACATTTTCAAGACAAGGAGCTTCTAAATTCTTTTTTTTCAGCTTCTTTTCACCTCTCCCATAAGCCTCCCCTGGCATTTTCTCTCTTGTGCATTTACAAAAGCCTGCAGTACTTTCCATGGATGCCATGGACATGTGCAGCACTGAGTGTGCGGGGCCTTTCTGTGGATGTAAAAGGAAGAAAGGGAGAAAGAATGGAGTGGAGAGGCTTCCCTCAAGACATGCACGTGCACACACACGCTGTTACTGCTCAACAGTTCTGTTTCCTCCAGGATTCAGCCTCCGGTTCACCTCCTTTCTAATGTTTTGTTTAACCTCTGCTTATTCTTCCTCTTTAACCATCTGCTTGTTTACTGACTCTGAGTTTTTTGTTCTCAGTATTCCCTTCAGCAATCAGTGCTCTTTATTAAACCTCTCTTCTTCCTGCACCAGAACCCCGCTCCTTCCCAAAAGCAAAGAGCAGTTGCTCAGTTGAGCAGGTTTTGGTATTGTATAAGGACAGGTTTCTAGAGCTGTTGGTGTGATTCCCCAGACCTTTGTCCAACTAGTTTCCAGTCTATTATTAGCCATGGAGCCCTTTTTAAACACGGGCTAATACACATAGACACGCTTGAATTGTATTAGCTGAGTTCCTTGAGGAAGCTTTAGCAGCACTATTGTCTCATTTTTTACTGGATGGGTACATAGAGGAATTCATAGCATTTCTAATAACTGATATTATAAACTTCCATTAGCAGGTAATACACAGATTCAAGATCCTGATTTTTACTTGTACGAAAGTCTTTAGGGAAGGCCTTGGTCACCTTGGGTCTGTGAGCAATGACTATATATTGAAATTCAACTGCTGATTTTTTAATATGTTTATGTTTTCTCCTGAGTTTTCTGTGCCTGTACTAAATGACAGGGCAAGGAAATGTTCCTAATTGCACTAGGTAGTTTTGAATTCACCATTTAAATGGAGAAGGTAAAAGAGAGAAACACTGAAATGGAGAGGAGTACAGCTTTGCCTAAGGCAGTCTGCTGAAGATGGGGAAGAATGACGCACTGAATCAGAGAAAATAAAAATTGCAGATATTAGAAAATTGGCCAATGAAGAGGTCTTGGATTCCAGTTCTTAAAGAAAGGAAAGAGCTTTCATTCTTCCCCAGTTTCAGTGTGCTATCCTGCAGACAAACTCTGTGTATTATGGTTTATTATCAAGTTTGAGCAGTAATTCTACATGATTGTTCCTTAAAAATTGCTATTGATGCTTTTGGTTAACTCACCTTTTTGTAGCTCTCCTGCTACGTAGCGTGTGGCTGTGAGGAGAATACTGAATCATTCTCACAATGAGAACTGATTTGAGAACTGTCTCAGTGAATCTGAAGAGACGACAAGAGATGACCCTTCCCTGAAATACTTTGTAGAGACCCAGGAAATACATCAGAAGTTGTAATACAATTTCTAAAAAGAGGAGAAAGATGTAAAAATCTGAGAGTAGGTTGTTTTTCACTCTAGAGCGAAGCTTTGGGGATTTTTCTGACTGTGCTTAGGACACTCGGTGGCAGGTAGTTTTGTAAAATGCAAATGGAAGATTCCTTGGTGTTCTGGGTAGGATGGATGGGCTCCAAATCCTTCCTGGTGTTGGAAGGAGAAGGGAACATCTGGTTGGCTACTGGAAATGAGACTTTGGTTATGAGGAATAGTGTTTGTTCCCACCAGCAGGTCAAGCCCAACCTTAGATTGACTAAGACTACATTGGTCAAGCTGCTTTCAGCATTCCTGGGAATTTTTTTTTTGAGCTTACACCTTTAATATAAAAATGTCCAAGCACAGTCTGACTGTATAAAACATGATTATATCCTTTGCAAATTCAGATTGGGGAAGTATGAAGTGCTTAATCTCATACTTTCTTCATTAATTGCAAATTTAATTTATAAACAGCTGCATGAGTTCGAAATTCCATCTCCTGTGATGAATACAGACCAATTAAGGTTATAAGTAGAAATAATTTATGGGATGTGTCAAAAGCAAAAATAGATTTACATAGAGCTATATTGATTGAAATGCAATCTCATCAATCTGGAGGATGTTCTGGACAGTATTCAAGGAACTTGGAGATGAAAAAGATGGGAAGACGACACAATAAAGCAAACATCTTCATTTGTAAGGCAACTAAAACATATCACTGAATCCCAGCTGCTATAATAATTCCTTCTCTTCTCACACAGCTCCACAATACTGACAAATCTAAATATGAAGAAGAAAAATGTCTCTAGAAGGCTGTTATTTTGCTGCCTGAATTGTGTCAAGGAAGTATAAATATAATCACATTTTACCCTCCGATCTGAAATGGATTTCAGTGGCACAGATCACAATGTAGCTTTCCTTGATTGATAATAACTCCCTTGTTACCAGCAGTAATACGGTGAGGTGGGGAGGAAGGAGGAGACACTTCAGTTCATGTCAGAATTACTAGGCAAGTCACTCAAAATCCTGTATCTTTATTTGTTCCAGGAAGAGAGAATAAACACCAAAGGTTTGCTGGGAGAAACGTACTATCCTAAGGAAATCCTTTCTGTGATTATTTGGATGCAGAGGCCCAAGTGATATCACATGACAAACGCCGTCACGTTTTCTCTCTGTGAGCGATCCATAAGAAGCTTACGGTTTTCCTGGATTTTTTGTGCTAACTAATGCTGGCTCATACTTCTCGGTGCTTTCAGAAGCAGTCAACAGCAGGTTGGCAGAGATTCGAAGTGCAAGCTGCCTTGGTCAGTTTTGGTGGGTATTAGTGTTCCTTCTGGTCCACAGCTGGCTGTAAAAACCCAGGCCCTTCCTCCCTTGCCTGCTGCAACCCTCCAGTAGCACCTGTGCTCCCAGAGTGGAACTGGCTCAGATATCCTCTTCTGTTTCTGCTTGGGTCTGCTGGATACTTCACTGCTCTCAGCTGCTTATCCCACCTCCCCAGTTGGAGAACATCAGCCCCGTTCCTCCCACACACACATCTGTGCCAGCAGCGCTTGTGCAAACGCTTCCATCCTGCTGCGGGCAGAGTCAGCCTGGCCCTGGGGCAGCAGCAAGGCCGTGCTGCCCTCGGCTGTTTGCTGGCAGGGCTCAGAGGGCAGCACCACCAGTGAAGGGGCACCCAAGGGACCTGTGACACCTCCCAGCAGCGCAGCAGAATGTCAAGCAAAGCACAGCCCATGGTCTCAGCACTCCAGGCCATGGACAAGTGCTTCTGCAGAAAGGCTGTTGTTCTCCAAGCTGGTCCTCTTTAGACATTATTGCCCTCACAGCTCTGACTGCTGAGCAGGACATGTGGGGGTTTGGGTGGCTGTGCAGAACCAGCACAGTGGTGAGAGGAAACTGGGTGTGCTTTGGCCTCCTTTGGTTGCTTAGTTGATTTACTTGGCAGCTGGAAACTGTGTGACTGTAGCTCAGGAAAATGGTGGAGAGAAGATGGGGAGAGAAATAGCTGGTGTTGTCTCTAGTCCTGTCTGGGATCCTCTATGCATGGCCAGGTTATAGGGTCAGCATTGATGAAGGAATAGCTGATGTTTGATCCATCTGCGGCTTTAGAGGCTAAGGTAAGTCCATACAGTGCCTTATAGATTGTAAATGAAATCCCAGACTGGAGCTGTCTCCCAGTTTTCTCTCATCCCAGTTCTTCAGCAAATGAATTCCTAACTTGTTCACCTGGCCAAGCAACTTAATTTTATCTTGAATTTACTGCTCACACAGCTCCATCCATTTCTTCTTCCCCGAGCGTGACTATGCAGTAGCTGGCAGAGCTGGATGAGGGAGCACAGTGTGTCAGAGGCTCTGCTAGCTTGGGAGCCAGCCAAAAATGACGCATGTGGAGACCCCTCTCCACAGCTGTATCCTTTTCAAAGTGATGTTTGTAGCAGAGAGCTACAAAAGTGCTATTATGTTGTCTTGAGTGGCTATGCGGGTTGCATTCTAAGTAGAGCAGGGATTAAATTTTGCCATCACTGCCCATGAGCAATTTGCCATTGTGCAGCGAGCAGCTTTCAGAGCAGGTTATTATTGCTGTCTGTGCTGTACCATTCTTATTATATGAAACCTGAAACAGGACTCCCAACCTTAGGAGGAAAAAAAAGATAATCCCTTTTCCTCTATTGTTGCAATACCGTCTTAGAAGCCAGAGAAATGCAGCCCCCCCTTCTCCTCCCTTTAATAATCCTGTGCTTTTCTACTTAGTGTTATTTCAGTGTTTGCTTCTGCTGCATTTTGAATAATGCTGGGACTAATATGGCTGTTCCCACTGAACGGTTCCAGCTGATGGAAGGCCATGTCTTGCCTGAAGATCTCTCTCTCTGTGCACAGATGAGCAATGACAGCCACTTCGAGGGACAGGAAGTTAACTGGCAGGTTACAATGAACAAAGCAAGTGGCAAAACCTGTTGAAGTATATTTATTTTTACTTTATTAGAGGTAAGACATATCAGTGACAGAGAATGGCTTTTTGGAATAGAAATTTCTAAAGCAAAGAGGTACTTATCGCCAAGGGATGTTTCTTCCATTATTATTATCTAGGCAGGGCCAAAATTTTAACAGCTCAAGACTCTTTGAGTTAAAGCAAAACCTCCTCTCCTCTCCTCTCCTCTCCTCT
>NW_010323618.1:0-4766 GCF_000700745.2 Antrostomus carolinensis | reverse complement strand
AGCCAGGGTCAACCCACCACACACCAAAAATGTGAAAAAAGACACTGTGGAACTTGGCAAGTTTAGCTGTAATTACAGAAGGGAGAACATTGATTTTGGGCTGCCTCCTTTATTTTATTATTATTTTACAGGCACAAAGTTTTGTTGCTTCTGTAGAAGTGAGACACAGAGCTCAGTGAATGCCTCCTGCGAGCTGATGGCCGACTCACAACTTACAAAATGTACGAGATGTGGGTCGGTGCTACTTGACAAGAAAATGTCACACTGGCATGAGGAACACCGAGACACCACGCAAGTCGCTACAGGAGCCTCCCTTGATCAAAGGGGTGTTTGCTTGCACAGTTTATCCCTACCTTGATGTAAGCCAGTGAGAGGACAGCATCTTGGAGCATGTCTGAGCAGCTCTTCAGTCTTGGCTCTGGTTAACGAAGGTGGAAAAGCACATTTCACAATCAGTGGTCCCTCCCATGCCAAATATCCTGCCAACAGCTCTTTGTCTCTCACTTCTGAGGAACTTGAGATATCCCCTTTTACTCCTCACAGCTTGCTGTCTCTGTATGCTCCTCTCTCAGCTCCACCCATGGACCCAGAAGAGCCAGGGCCCACTCCAAAATGCTGGTGTGATTGTACCTCTCAAAATAAGCGCTTGCTCTGACAGCAAGTAACCACTCTCACTTTGCTCCTCAAGAAATCAAAAGGCACAGCTCAAAGCAGGCTGTCTCATGGCATCCTTGAGGATGGTGGTTAAAAGGTGTCCAATGGAACAGGCACAAGTGAGACTTTTCCCCCTAAAATACAAGATAGGTAAAAAAAAAAAAAAATAACCTGTTTTCCCACAGTACTGGCAGCCTGAGCACTCAGAAGCAGATAAGACCTTACTAACATATGTGAAATGCACATCTACCAGATGTTATGGCACGATTCCTCAGCTGGCTCTTCCTGAAGGTCTTCCAAGAGGTCCCATCAATACTATCTACACTAGACATGTTCAGCTACAGGCAGGGAATCCTCACCTGTGTCACCAGCTAATATAGGAACAGGGGGTTTTGGTCTGACGTAACAGCCAGCAGCCAACTGTTTACCAAGTGCAGCACAACCCGCTTCCTTTCCTTCACACCCTGGTGGCACAAGCATACGTTGAACAAGAAGAATCTGCACGGTCCCACCTCCACCAGATGAGAGACCTCTTTGAGCTGAGGAATGACGACCAGGCTCTATTGGCTGAATCCTACTAAGAGACCACCAAAAGTCACCCACAGTGCTCTACAGGAATCGGTTAATGGTTTGGCTCCACTGAATCAACCTGTGCTGCAGCGGGTGTGTTGTCTGCTCCAGAGCTGAGGTATGACAGGGGTAACTGAACAGCCTCAGTGAGGCGGCTCATGACCCAGAAACTGCTGGAAGTGCTCTGCTAAGGCAACACCTTTAGTCTTTCACCTAGTCAGACAAAGGTTTATAAATTATAAAGATTATTAAAGATGTACAATTGTAAAAAAAATCTATCAGAAACTTCAGAAAAGCAAGGGCAGAGGATTACATAAGAAGAGAGCAGTTAGATCAAAACTGGCGTCCAAGACTCATTTTTCCTGACATCCCCCAGTCTAACACTCACTTAGGTGCAGCTGAGCCTTTCTAGGAGCTTTTGTGTGGAGAACATGGCCAGAAAGCATCCAAAGGGGGATGACTCAAATCAGCCAGTTGCCAAGGAAAAATTGACTGGAGGGTAGAACAAGAAACAACGTAGGATTATCTGCAAATTCTCTTACTGTAACAATGACATTTTAAAGACAAACCCCAAAATACACATGGAGATTATCACATAAGAATACTTTAAATCTGAAATATTTGTTTATGTTTCATGGACACCACAAAAGTCTGATTAACTTCATTATCAGTGTTTCAAAGAAACATGTTTTTAGTTGGAAAACACATTTTCAAAGGTAAAATACGCAAGACTTCATTCACACTCCCACATCTGTGCGCAGTCATTGCACCAAATACTTCTTTATGTAGCTTTCCACCTGTAAGTTAACCAATGGCTCATTTGTTTGAAGTCACATCTGAAAAAAAAACCTGCAAGCTCCTCTGAAGATAATGTGACCAGCCATGCTTGATCTACACATTCCTACAGGAAAGTAAGGACAACACTGAAATACTGTACCCACTGGGAAAGGGTGGAAGGAGAAGGTGAGAGAGGAAAGCACTTCATCAAGGATGACAAGAGACAGCTTGTCATGACAAGAGACACCTATCTGCATGACAAGATAGGCGCACCAACATCTGTAGCCATCCTACCAGAGCATCACCAGTCCCCGAGAAGAGGCACGCGTGCCTGACGGCCACCTCGTGCATGGTTCTGCACACCCAGCCTGGACCTGGCCTGGCTGAAATGGAGATTGCTGCAACTTGCTGCCAAAACACGGCAACAGCAGAGCTGGTACCAACACCTTCACCGGGGCAAATGGAACTCCTTAAAAATTACAAACTACATAGGGGTGTGGGGGAAAATCTTAACCTGAACTATCTTGGGTTTTCAGGACAAAGCTTTGCTCAGGGAAACGTTCCAACTACAGTTTTGGTTGTGTGATAACAAATGCAACTCCCACTGGATGGAGAACACACCAAGTACACGAGATCCGTCAACAAACCTGGAAAGGTGGCTTTCCCCTCTCCAGCCCTGCTCACACCATCGCAACCTTCAGTCTGCTAACCCATGTCACTAACACAACTGAAACTGAGCTTTTGGAGGGCTTTTCTGGAGGGCTGGAGGTCCACAAAGAGGAAGGAAGCACTGGGTTAACGAGTTAGATGGGATAACAGAGGATCTGGCACATAGAAGCAGTGGTGCTTGTGCAGGAGAGGGACAAGCAGGCAGAAGCATGCAGTTGGAAAGGAAGGGGTTGAAGGAGGTAGGAAAGCTGACCACCAACAGCGGCAGCAAACCATTGGGTCTACCAGCAGTGTTTTGTGCCACTTCACTCTTACTAACTGTGCTTTACAGAGCAACTTCATGGTTTACCTGAGGGCAAGGTCACTGGCTGGTGAGAACTCTCTCCTTGGTTCCTCTAGACGAAGCTAAGAGAGCGCCAGACCACACAGACATCTTGTTTGTAGGGACGGTTGGCACAATAAGGACAGACTAGAGAGTCTTTGTTGGACCTGCCATCTTCCTTCCATTTCCTGCACCTTCCCATCTGATTTAGTTTTGCCACCTTCCCAACAAGAGCTATTACACTTGGCTCTCCAGGGACACAGCCTGCACCCACAGCTACTGCTCAGCCAGTATACTGTTCACAACTACACCCAACCAAACTAATGGTGTGGGCTCAACCTCGCATAAAGCAGGTATTTATTTATTTTTTTAATGCCAATGTAAATGCATAATTCCTTGGGATGTTTTAAACATGAGAGGGGGAAAGAAGCTGGAGCAGATGATGACAATAAGCAAAAGTCAAAGACATTGGCTCAAAAAGTGCTGTACTGTGTCTCAAAAGCAAGCCCATGAAGTTTAATGTGAGGGATTAAGATTTATGGGAAAGAAGAATAAAAGGATCAAAGGATTTTGATAACACAGTTTGGCCAGAGGGTGAGGAATAACATGGCAATGTGTGATTAATAGGCTGCTGCGTCACCCAGTGAAGGTCTAGACCTACGTATGAAAAAAGATGCAACTGAGGATTTTTAATTTGCTACTTCAACAGTACAAGATCTTTGGAAAGTCTAGCTCCTCTCCTTCTAGTACTAACCCATCTGTTTTAAAAGTTCATTTTCTTGGAAAACAATATATAATTAACCACAGTATAATATTATTTCTTTTTCCTTTGAAGAGGCTTGGAGAGGCAAATACCTGTGATTCACTTCATTCAGAGGCAATACATTAAATGCAAATATTTAATTTAAAAGACTACACAGCTTGAAACTTAAACCTCAATGCCGTCCAGTTTCACAGTCAGTGTTTAGGCTGTATTGTTAGGCTCTATCACAATGGCCACAAGCCACACTTCAGCATAACCAGTTGAAGGTAAAAGGAATGTTAAAAAGGCACAAATTTCACATCAGACTCTTTAGGTTATTCACAGTCACTGCAAATAACTCAGCAGTTATTTTATATAGAAGGACTCATGCGTTGTCTTTAACAGGGCTAATAGCTATAAAACCAACTGTTTAGATTTGAGGATGGGCATTTTTTTTTTTGCAATCAAGCAATTAAGAAATTGAGGAAACCCCCCCCCACACACTGTCTCTGCGTTCACAACCAGAATTCTTTCGGGGTCACAGACAGGATTTAAGAAAATTATTCATGGGTTGTGTACATGGGATTGCATTAAACATCCAGGAATTTGAAGAGACGCAAAGCTCACAGCAAGCAGTGGTCTCCCATTGAACCGACCAGACCTGGCTGGGCACAGAAGCCATTCTGTTTCCCTGCACCTCCAGTTTATCCATCGCTCTATTTAACACCATTCGCTTTGCTTAAAAGCTTACGCGACCCTGTGATAATTCACCTGCCTCCCCGGCATCCAGGGAAAAGGACTTTGTGAAGTTATCGCATAATCAATACTCTAGCAAGCGAGGAGGTAAAGACCAAACCATTTCTCTTGTTAGCGTTTATGTCGAAGAGAAGGAAGAAAAGTTCCCACGAGAGGTGCCGAGGCTGGATGTCCCTGTCCCTCTGTCAACGCTCTTGCACGCCAGGTCCGAGCATCCTCCGGGGCCACCACCTCCCGGGGCGAGGAGCCCGGCGGAGCCGTCGCGACCCAGTGCCC
>NW_010323617.1:0-3322 GCF_000700745.2 Antrostomus carolinensis | reverse complement strand
AGAAAACATCTTTGACGTAGATGAAATGAAGTACTGAAGGAAGACGTTGTTTGTGTAAAAACATTATGCTCAGCCATACCAAGAATCCAACCGTTCTGAGAGGCTCCTGGATGCCCTCAGCAGCATCAGGCAGGACACAGCTCTGCAGTAAGTCAGCACTGCTGCTACAAGAGGAAGTCCCACCCCTCCCTTCTGCTCCTTCCTATAGATATTTGCTTCAACTAAAAGCTAAGTCAAAAAAAACCCCAAACAAAACAAAACAAACAAAAAAACCCCACAAAATACAAATAGAATTAGTTTGCTGTCTGACCAGCTAACAAATCCAACTGGCCCCCCAACTGCCAGCAGCCAGAGCTAAGGTAAGGGTGGGGAGAACTGGAAAAATAAAAAAGGGGTGTGCAAAATAATCCACCCAGTCCCTGAGCAGATGGGCTTTGGACAATTAACAGAAATTACACTTTCATATACAGTCTGACTGCAGGACACGACTCAAAAGGACATTTCTATTCCCTGCATCGCCCATCACAGTGCACTTCAACTTCACCTGCATCGTAACTGGCAACTCCGGGGAGGTCTTATAGCGGCCTCCCAGTACCTGAAGGGGCTACAAGAAAGCTGTGGAAGGACTTTTTATAAGGGCAGTTAATGACAGAACAAGGGGAAATGGGTTTAAGCTGAAAGAGGGGAGGTTTAGATGAGATATTAGGAAGAAGTTCTTCACTGTGAGGGTGGTCAGACACTGGAACAGGTTGCCCAAGGAAGTTGTGGATGCTCCTCCCTGGAAGTGTTCAAGGCCAGGTTGGATGAGGCTTTGAGCAACCTGGTCTAGTGGAAGGTGTCCCTGCTGATGGCAGGGGGGTTGGAACTGGATGATCTTTAAGGTCCCTTCCAACCCAAACCATTCCATGATTCTATGAACTCTGTGCTTCTGTATCAGTAAGTTCAGCTTGTTAAAAATCAACTTTTTTTTTTTTTCTCCTTTTTTCTGGCAAGGTAATCTGTTCACTTTCCATCAGAGTAGTGGGGAAAAACAACTCCTCCCAAGCCCATGTGATTTCTAGTTCTGAACCAAGAGAGACAGATGCAGACAACAGCCTGTCACTGGAGAAGATGAAGTGTAACATGAAGCTGCATCAGGAACTCCATGAGGAATACAGAACAAGGTCAGCTCTACACATTAATACACCAATTCCCACCAAACATATATTAGTTGTCCCAGTTTCATAGCTGTATCATCAGAAGGCAGCAGAGGTGTGTACCAGTCTTTGGTTGCCCAACAACTCTGAAACTCAGGACATCAAGAGGAGAAAAAGGAAGAAAGACAGCACAAGCTTGTAAGTGAACTGCCCAAACCTGGAGCCATTTGCACCCCTAAAACAGCCAACTTTCCCCAAATAAGCATAACCCAGTTGAGTAATTTTTATGTTTTCCAGTTTCTCTTCCTTTACCCTAAGAAATTTCAGAGGTTGCCAAATACTCATCTCCCAAGCACACTTGCTAATAAGAGTCACAATACTTCAGATGACAAGTTTTATCTGGACTAGTAAGATATTAGAGTCATAGAATGGTTTGGGTTGGAAGGGACCTTAAAGATCATCCAGTTCCAACCCCCCTGCCATCAGCAGGGACACCTTCCACTAGACCAGGTTGCTCAAAGCCTCATCCAACCTGGTCGAGAACACTTCCAGGGAGGAGCAGCCACAGCTTCTCTGGACAATATTTAATACTGAGATGACAGAATCACAGAATCATAGAATGGTAGAGGTTAGAAGGGACCTCAGGAGATCATCTAGCCCAGGTTCATAAAGCAGGTTCAACTAGAGCAAGTTGCACAGAACTGCATAGCTTTCCTGGAGCCCCTTCAGGTACTGGGAGGCCACTATAAGGTCTCCCCGGAACCTTCTCTTCTCCAGGCTGAACAGCCCCAACTCTCTCAGCCTGTCCTCACAGGAGAGGTGCTCCAGCCTCTCATAATATCAGTGTAAGAACACTTGGTACCTGGTACGATACAGCTCCAGCATAACTGACTGACTCACATCCAGGATGCCTGTGGAACAAATCACACCCTTTCTCCAAGTCAATACTATCATGACAACTTTCAAGCAGAATCCCAGCCTTTGGGAGTAGTGGAGTCCAGTAACAAACTCTCAGAAAGGGAGTCCTTTCACCACTGAGAGAGGTCACATAACCACACAGCCCACATCCCATGGGTACTGAGCCTACAACAGACACCAAAGCAAACCTGAACACCTTTGTCACTGAATTACACTTGGATTCACAAATGCTGTTCAGCAGTAAAAAAAAAATATCAGCAATGGTTGTATGGAGCACCTTGAACCTGCCTGTGGCCCCAAAAGCAGCACTTCCACAGGCTATGGGGGATGTGGTCCAGATCCCTCACGTCTGAATAAGTGCTCTAACCAGGAAAAAAGCCACACTGCACAAAGTTAATATCCAAATAATATCCCTCACTCAGTAACTACACAAAATGATTACTAGATATCTCAGATTAAGTTTGTCTTTCTAGTATCAAACTATGCTGTATCAACCATATTATGTTTGTTCTGAACACTAGGGCCAGGATGATGATCTGAGGGCTGGAGCAGCTCTGCTGTGAGGACAGGCTGAGAGAGTTGGGGCTGTTCAGCCTGGAGAAGAGAAGGCTCCGGGGAGATCTTATAGCGGCCTTCCAGTACCTGAAGGGGCTCCAGGAAAGCTGGGGAGGGACTTTTGACAAGGGCAGGGAGTGATAGAACAAGGGGAAATGGCTTTAAACTGGAAGAGGGGAGATTGAGATGAGATCTGAGGAAGAAATTCTTTCCTGTGAGGGTGACAAGACACTGTCCCAGGTTGCCCAGAGAAGCTGTGGCTGCTCCTCCCTGGAAGTGTTCAAGGCCAGGCTGGATGAGGCTTTGAGCAACCTGGTCTAGTGGAAGGTGTCCCTGCTGATGGCAGGAGGGTTGGAACTGGATGAGCTTTAAGGTCCCTTCCAACCCACGCCACTCTCTGATTGCAGCCCGAGCTCCCCAGCCCCTGCTGCTGACAGATGCCCTATTCCTCATTCACCAAAGAGCCGCACACAAAAATTTAAGCTGCGTGTCACCCTGCAACGTGCCGGTGAAGACACAACGACATAAAACTAAAAGAAAAATGGAAAATTTCCCTGATTCGCAAAGAAAAATAAAAAACCAGAGGGTCTGACATTTTGAAGCAGATTCGGGTCAGAGCCCGCTGAAAGTTTGGGCCTCAAATCCTCCCTCACCCACGTGGAGGAACAGCGAGTGTGTCTCCCCCTCACACACCCACGCGGGTCTCTCCCACC
>NW_010323616.1:0-4171 GCF_000700745.2 Antrostomus carolinensis | reverse complement strand
TAGCGTGGTAGCATCACATATAATGCAGCTAGCTGACTGTAGTAATGTTTTAGCCAGTGGCATGGTTGTTTTGTCACAGAGATATTGTATTGATAGCTCTAGCGAAGAACCTAACAGAAGTCAATGGGGAGAGAAAAGCTTGTGATCTCAAAACAAATTCATAGGAAAAGTAGTGAAATGGGAGTGTTGATATTCCATTTGAAATTTTACTAGTTCAGAAAATTAGATTTTTAAAACCTTGTAAAATTACAGATTACAAAAGCAATTTACTGAATCTGCCATGCCTTTAAATGTGTATCTCACTGAAAAAGCTTGACAATGTCTCTGCTTACACATCCTGTTGCAATGCAGACCCAGCATCTGCTTTATTCATTTGTATTCCATTATTTCACATTTTCTCCTGACCAGTTCTTAAAATTCTTACATCTTAAACACAAGCTTCTCCAAATGAGAGGAGCCTGGCTCCCAGGGAGAGGGAGCTTACTTGTATGTAGCCTCCTCAGGCAAGCACAGCAGCATCCTGCCCTGTGGCAGCATGTTGCTGCTAATGAATTACCTATACATTGCTCTAGGCAGGAAGGCACTTTCACCAAGAGCACCAAACAAGCAGTAGTTTTGTTTCCAGAGAAACCTGAAGGTATAATTATATACAGAAGGTTTCATGAGATCAGCTGTCTGAATTCATCAATATTAAGGGCTTTGGAAGAGGGGAAGGGAGGTTGGAATATGAGGACTGAGAGTTCAGAAAGCAATAAGGTCACCTGAAATACAACACCCATACAACCTGGGGTCAAAAACAAGGGAAAAGGCAAAAATTAAAAAGGAGTCCCAGATATGAATGTTTAGTCAGTGAGGGAAGAAATTAAGACTGAAGTGTATTTGCCTGGGCTTTTCTACAGGGTGCTTGGGAAGAAATCTAAGAAACCTGCATAAAACTCAAAGGAATGTGTAATAAAGTAAGAAGACAGTAGAAAATTCAAGGACTAGAGTGGGATGGATGAAGAGATAAGATAAAAAGGTCACTATGCAAAGACCTCACAAATTCTGTATTGTATGCATTCTTGATTGTCTACGTTTTAAAAGGGGAGAGAAGTGTATTGATGTCACAAAGTGTAAAAGAGTCTGGTCTGTTTTGTGCAGATAAAGCTTACAAAATGTTGTGTATCACTGAGGCACAAAAGAAAGTTCTTCTGGGAAAAATAAAGACTGAAATCAGGAAATAAACAGGAAATAAAATTTATCCACACCTGCTGCCTTGCAGTTGCTGGGAATTGCTTGGGTGCCTCTATCTGCACTGGACAAATAGTGGCTCCTACGGGAAAGTCTGGAAAGCATGGGGAGATCAAAATCACTGGAGTGTATCTTTCTTTTTCATAAAGTATAGCAAATGAAGCTATGATCACTTAGAACATTCAATGATATGCCTTCTCTAGTAGCCAAACTTCTGCTTTTCCTAGATATTGCAATCATAATAGAAGAGCAGGAAAATTGTCCATTCCATTTATACTGCTGAAATCTGAGTTAGAAAACATACTTCTTATTCCCTAGGAAAATGGTTTCTGTTAGTATCTTGGTAAGGGATTCACCCTTGGGGAGTGTGTGCACTCCACAAAGCTGTTCAAGAAAAGGTGGAGGGATATACTGCCTTTTTTCCACCTCCCACTTTCTTAATTTGGCTCACTGTGCATATTAGGAGTAAAAGAGAGAGGCTAGGTTTTATTCCTACCTGCCTTTTTCAGTTTTCCACAGATGAACAAATACCCAAGACTGCACACTGATCTTAGTTCAAAGCACACTCTGGTCCTATATAAAAATATAAAAAAATATAAAAATAACTTCTCCTTGCACTTTATGAATGGAAGAAATAGATGATGGTCCTGTGTGGCTGAAAGCAAGGAAAACAGGTTGGTGAGGCGCTTTCTACATTAGCACTCCTACACTTTTTGAGTCTCCAAATTAGGATGCAGAAGAAGAACACAGTCTCTGCCTTAGTCAAATGCAGGGAACCTTTTTGCATATTTTTGATATGTGATCTTATCAGCAGACAGCTTTTTCTTTTTGGTAAAATAAATCCTTGTAATTCCACAGTACAGAAATGTGACAGTACAGAAAGTAATCTTTATGATGGCTAAAAGTCTTTACACAGCATATTTTGTAGCTTATGATAATTATTTATTACTGGTGTTACACTTACTGAGTGTTTAATGCACTTGTGGCCATTGGGCAGAAAATAAGCAATACCTGGTGACAACAGCAAGAATGCACTTCTTCACATGGCAAGTAACTTTTTAAAGTTCCTGTCAGGCTGTAATATTTTTCCCCTCCATGCAAAAGTATTAAAATAAAAACTTTGGATATATAAATCAGAGTGGGGTGAGTTCACTCCTGTGCTAAGAGGGAGCCAAATGAATCCTGTAGATCTTAGAGCTGAAAGGGGACTCCTAGACCATCTTGTTCTGCTTCCCTTCCCGTTGCTATTAACAACAGCTAGTGTCACAAAAGCAGAATCTTAAATATAAAAAAAATGGAAAAAATATACAGGGCTCTCTCCTCCAGTGGCTCATCACTGCATTAACGTTTTCTACAAAATATTTACAATAGCTTTATTTTTCTATACCTTTCTATTTTCTCACACACTGTATCTGATGTTCACATCATCACCTCTGCAGTGATGAACTTTCTCTAGATAAGCCATTCCATTGCACGACTGACCTTCCCTTAAGAAGGCCTTTTTCTCCTAATGCACAAAGTGAATTTTCTTTTTTCTAGTTTCAGTCCATTACATCTTTTAAGTACTCAGTAATTCCTCACCGTCCTTATTGTCAGTATAGTTAGATATTTGTAGACAAGTACATCCCTTCCTTACTGCTTCAGTATGGAAGTGACAGCCATATGCTAAATAGCAAATCTACTTGATAAACTGAGGAATCATATGGGAGGAGACTTTCAAAGGCAGAAGAGGAATTAAGAATCCCAAGGGCAAGCTGTGTGTCTGCATACAGATCTGTAAAAGGAAGTAAAAAGAGAAAGGATTTTCAGCATGACTAATATTCCTTCATGAGGCATGATTTTTTTAGAGGTGTTTTGAGAGCAGTGAGATAGATATATGCAATTTCATTTATTTTCACTTCACAGAAATAGTCAATCTGGAGATTAAATAAGGCACATGAGGTGATCCTGTCCACCTTTTTGCCACTAGGCATTGCATAGTAATGCTTCATGTTTTCTGCACTTAGCTGTGCAAGCCTTAAACAATAGTATTTCCTTGCTTGTTTGCAAGGAAAGCCCATGGTTAAGCCCCAGGCCTCTGGGAAAGCGAGTCAGCATGAGCTGGCAGAGTGCCGCCATGACTGAAGTTATGCCAGTGCTTCCTTACCTGGCTGAGCCAGGATCAGAGATGCACAACTCTCTCTCAAGTTCGTTATGAGCTTCATCCCCTTTCCCTCCAAGTTTTCTTCAGCTCCAGCACTTAGGTCTTTTACCATAATTTCCCCTTATGTGGAATTCACCATTTCACATGTGACTCTCCTTCCTTATGTTTTAATATTACCTTTATTTTCTCTAAAAGGTTTATTGGAAATATGTCCTTGAAAAGAATCTATCATGACAATTTTATGGTCATAGCTGACTATGTTTCCCGATTTTCCAAAGGGTGCCCTTTCTCTCCTATATTTCTTATCGCACCAATATGCTTATTAAAGCTTTTGAATATCTTTAGATCATTTCCCTAGTATTGACTTTCTGCTTTCTAAATAGCAGAGTAGTTTCCTAGTGCTCTTATGATATATCATCTGAATGCAGGCTGTTTTTTTCCTATTATGCAAATATTTTTTTTTACTCAGAGTTTGATCTGTTTTCATGTATATTAAAGAGTATAACAGCTATTACTGTTATCAGTAGGTGCAACCTGCTTATATCCTGAAACAAATAACGTTAACGCTGTTGGTATAAGCTTAGTAAAAGATATTATATGTAACAAGTATTGGAAAGACAAAAATGGTCCAGTGGGCTGGGAGGAAATAGCTAGTTGGTTCCTCAGACTAACCAATCTAAATATTGCTGAATATCAAGTTTTACCCACTATAAAAACCTTAAAGGATGGTCTCACATTGGTTTTTAGTTTAGTTCAGACCTGTTTTGGGGTTTTTTTTCAAAAAAGGCTTTTTTTTTT
>NW_010323615.1:0-9541 GCF_000700745.2 Antrostomus carolinensis | reverse complement strand
CATGTTCAGGTTCTCATCCACCACCACTCCCTAGTCCTTCTCTTCCGAGCTGGCCTCAACCTACTCATTGCCCAGCCTGTATTTGTACTTGGGGTTGCCCTGACCCAGATGCAGGACCTTGCATTTGGCCTTGTTGAACTTCATGAGGTTAGCACAGGCCCACCTCTCAAGCCTACCAAGGTCCCTCTGGATGGCATCCCGTCCCTCCAGCGTGTCAACCGCACCACACAGCTTGGTGTCATCGGCAAACTTGCTGAGGGTGCACTCAATCCCACTGTCCATGTCTCCAAAGATGCTGAAGAGCACCGGTCCCAATACCAACCCTTGAGGGACACCACTCGTCACTGGTTTCCACCTGGACTTTGAGCTGTTGACCACAAGTGGTCCATCCATCAAACCCACATGTTTCCAATTTAGAAACAAACATGCTATAATGGATAATTTCATAAAGTGATATTTTAGGAGTCCAAACAGAAAACTTACCTGCAGCATTGTTGAAAAATGTCGTATGGCTTCATCAAACAAGCCGTTGCCAATCAACACGTAAGCAATTGCTAACAAAAAATTACAAATGTAAATAAACAGCAAAAAATATGGTTTTTTAAAATACATTTTATAGTTTGTAAAGTTCCTACATTACACTGAAAATCTAAGTAGTCAAATGATTTCTGAACTGCCACTGAAATTACTTCCCTCAACCATTACCTAGCATTTATTAATTATTCAGTTCCTACTGTGCTCATCAGAATTGCTTTTGGGTGTTGTGATTTGTTTGGGGTTTTTTCTCTCCTTTTTACATGTTTTTCAGGAAAGGGTCCATGTTTGCTTCTAAAGTACTCAGGTCCAGGAAAGGTACCATGATCCCACACAGTGGCCCTAGATGCTCTCTCAGTTGTAAGTGAGCCTGGCTAATACTGGCTAACTTTTTTTGAAAATTCCATTAGAGAACACCTGATTGTACTTCTTTGTACATATTTTGCTAAACTCAACTAGCTCACAATGTTTTTCCTTCATTTCAATTATGTAGAAAAACCTCAACTAAAGTGATTCCATTATTTATAAAAATTAGATTGAAAACCTACAGAACCTTACCCATGTTAAAATTATCAAAAGCTAGTTCTTGCCTTGCATATCTCCCCACTTTGGAGAAGCAGCCAAGCATTTGAAAAAGAAACAGACCACTGTTTTAGAAACATGCTCCTGTAATCTCCACAAGATATAAAAATACAGTCAAGTCACAAGACTGGAAAGCTGTGGTTGTGCTTGCATGACTGAAGTTCAGTTCTGACAGCTGAGTATCTCAAAGATTGTTTCAGTTTGCGTGTTTTAATCTCTCACAGTTCTTAACTCTGAAACAAGCTCTGACTACACTGCCCACAAAAGCCAAGTATCCTGCAGACCACAGCCATAAAAGTTAAAGTACAACTTTTCCCCAGGCACTTCGCACGAATGTCTGACAGGAGAACTAAGAGCAGGAATTCACCTTTCCCCATACTTGCAATGAGTGTTAGCAGTCATTCAAACAGAATGCAAGAGGTGCCTATTGGCTTAATTATTTACTCAAACATGAGAAGAGACAAGTAAGCCAGTTAGAACAAAGGTATTTTTAACAGGACACAAACAGTTATCCTTCATGCAGGCAGAGCCACATTGTTTTAGCAGTGTTGCTAAGCACTGTCCATTAACGGAGGAAAAAACTTAAATGAAAGAGAAATAAGAAATGTATTTAATCCAGAGCTTGCCTCATTTTTGGAGCATTTCTGTTATGCAGAAAGAAGTACTTGTGTGCAATATAAGCTTTTTCCTCAACACATCAGAAGCTTTACTTGGTGCAGATACATAACATTGCCAAAAAAGGAAAGAAAATTGGCAGAGTGAAGGACAGGTTGAAGACCTCTTGCATTTTCCTCATTTCATTCTCCTCCAAGACCACAGATTTCTCAGTATCATCTTTACAATTCCAATCCC
The DNA here is from genome assembly GCF_000700745.2 of Antrostomus carolinensis. NCBI lineage: Eukaryota > Metazoa > Chordata > Aves > Caprimulgiformes > Caprimulgidae > Antrostomus > Antrostomus carolinensis. The sequence continues at coordinate 7,573 of NW_010323615.1, read as the reverse complement.
AGAACAGTTGGCATGTAAAATAAAATCAACTCAACCATGCCAGCCAGTATGAAGGAAAAAAAGTGGAGGAAGCACAATAATTAAGACTCATTGTCTTGCTGATAATGAGTTTATTCTGTTCATCCAAGACGCTTGGCAAAATGCAGAAGGTTGTAGACTATGTCTGTAAAACTATGGCAACTGATTGGCAGCTAGTAGCTGATACAGTATCAGCTTCTTTTCAAATTTTATCTCTTCAGTTAATCATTTATCTTTAACTATTTAAAAATACAATTACTTCATTATGAATAATCTAAGGGTTAGCAATCGTCCATGAGCCCAGGTATTTGGGTACCAACACTGCTTCACAATGCCCCATACATTTCACATTACTTTTCCTCAGAACAGTTAAAAGTAACACGCACAAACATGAAGGATCCAGGCTCTTCACACCATGACATACTTGAAATAAAGTGGGTAGGAAGGTGCCAGTCTATGAGGATAGGGACCTTCTGGCATAGTCTTCCAAGTCTACAGAGCAGATACTAAAAGCATCAAGTATTTTCTGCTGGATGGAAATTCAGTATTCTCTGCAGAATTCTATGAACCTAGTTAATTATGCTAGGAATATGAAAAAAGATTAAGCCCTCAGACTTTCCTGGAAAAATCTGTGAAGGCAGAAATTATGTCAACAAAAAACTACTCAATTGTTCTAATTTTGTTAGACAACTTATGAGTAAAGTCTCCCTTAGCTCTTACATAAAAGACAGTCTGCTGCCTTCCTTGGCATATATCCTCAACAATCTCGTTGCTACCTCATAATACCTCTGCTTCCTCTAGAGGACACCAGTTTGGAGAAGCAGTGCCAGTAGCTCCTTCCTGAAGTCATCTGAGAAAATTATCCCCTGTTGCTTTATTTGAAATGCCTTCATTTTCTGTGTTGAGTGTGCTTTGAAAAAATATCAAGTAGCAGCCTGTATAAAGACATGATTCAGAAAGCCTTCCTGTTGCCTATAAGCGTTATGGGAAGAGTGTGTGGAGAGGGGAAGACAGATCCAAGATCTATGCTTGAGAGAAAGCATATTCCATTGGTAAAATTCTCTCAATGTTTGAATAGTTTTAATCATCAATAACAACAGAGAAAGGGAAGCAGGAAGTAGTGAGATTGTTTCACAGGGTTTAATCAAAACACTTTTTTATCAACTGCTTAAGCAGACATGGTGAAGAATTCTAGTCAGCAAAGCAGATAAGATCTTTAGGAAAAGAGATACCCATTTTCTTTATCTGACCAGAGAAAAGTCATTGTATTTTCAGGCATCTTAGGATCACTTTAAAATTAATGCACCACTAAGGAATCATCAGTTTAGTTTCAAAACGTTCAGTGCTAATAATTAGCACATAATTCACCTGCACAAACCTTATATAAGGCATCTTACCCAATTCTTCATTTGTGTTGTCATTATCAGTAGCAAATGGAAATCGTTTTTGCTCTGCAAGCAGCTTCGCTTGACTCTGTAAAACATCACAGTTTTTTTAAGTGTTAAGCAAACAACAGTAAAGAATTTAATAGAAAACCTGTGTCTTAAATCCTTAAGAGAATGCCTTAAATCAAAAAGTTAAGACTAATGTGGTTGTTTTAAGGTAACTGAAAACAAATTCATTCCTAAGCTTCCACAGGGAGAAAAATTGCTCTTCGGTCAGGTGCTGCTGTTAACCTTTCTAGCACAAGGCTAACCAAACCTTTCAGATGAAAGGACACTGTCAGCATTTTACCAGCAGCCAATGTGTGTACATCACAGCAGCTTAACATGAAGTCTTTTGGAAGTCTTTCTACTACACATGCTACTTCATAAGAAAGTTTATACTCTTTACCCCATTAATTATTCCTTTGTCTTCTGCAAAGGGAAGGGTGCTACAGAAGAGTAAAACACTGAAAATGAAACCCTGAAAAGAATATTGCTCCAGCAATAAAGACAAGTTTAACTTAACAGTGCCATACTAAAGTAGAAGGGCTGTCCCTTCAACAATAACTTTCTATTGGTTATAGACTTTTTTCAGTCAATTGTAGCCTCACCTAAGATTTCTGTTCCACAAATAATGTGCCTACAGAAACTGCCAAAGATAACTCCTCAGAAATATAGCAATACTCTACTCCGTTCATTTTCACAAGTATTTTCCATAGACAGCTGTAACCCTACCAGAGTAGTTTATGTTAGAACAATACAATATGTTAATTTAATTAACAGAACTTCCAAACTGTTTTAGGAAATAAGAAAGGGACAAAATAAGCTCTCACTGCTCAGTTCTTTTGCGTCAGCTAAACAGCACCTGTTTTAAAGATGATGTACATCTTTAAATTCAGAGAAGACAGTTAAACACCTTAAACTTCAGAGAACATATTTAACTCATCATTCCCTCTACTGAAGGGACTGCACTTTGCCCTCCTCCCTTCCCCTTTTTTTGGCTTGTTCAATCAAAAGTAGCCTCGTTACTTGTGTCCATGACACAGACGTTTCAATGATCTACAAAGCACAAAGTAACTGGCCAAACCCCATTGCCTAGTTTCTGCCCGGTTCATCTAATCATTTTAGGAATAAGAAGAAAGTTTGGTCTGCTCTAAAAACTTAAGTATTTTGGAGGGTATGAACTATTAGCAAATCAGATTTTACAAACCTTGTTTTCACTGAAATTAGAGATCATGTATGAGCTCTACATTACACTATAACATTCTAAGAATTATTACTCCACCTCCTGCTGCACCTACAGTAACAGAACAGAAAAGTTCTTTTCGTCATAGAAAAAAGTTATCAAAAAATAGCAGAATAATGAGCAGGGTTCAACAAGAATACCAATTAGAAAACCAAATCTACATTGCAGACCATATATATTTACAAATCACACACCTCCAAACACAACCTTTTTATGTCATCAATGACCTTCAGGTAATTTCCAGAAAAGCTACTTCAGAAAGTGATCTTCAATATTTAACTCTGCAAAACATTACTCTTCTGTAAAAGTAATTTTTACTAAGTTACAACCCCTTCCTTGATGGATTTACAGAAAAGGTCTACACTTCTTTGTCTGTGGACAAAAGACAAGATACAGCAAGATTCCACGCTGGGTATTGGAAAATAATCTACATTCAAAAGAATGTGTCATTACGTTAATATGCCATGAATTAGAGAGCTGAGTACTTACTGAGTGTCCCATGTGACACTCAGTAAGTACCACAGAGTTTCTCCTACCTTCATCTACCTCATCTGTTTTGTTACCACAAAATGATAGAATAACAGAAGTGGATTAATACTCCTTCAACAGATTCTGAATCCAGTTATAGGTTAGACATCCTACAGCTCTACGTGCAAAAACTAGAAGTCATTCGGCCTTCAAGAAATGGGAGAAGTATTTTCCTTACAGCACCAGCTCCCAATAGGTTGAATTTCTGATCTCTTCAAAACAATATACATTTCACTCACTTATAAAGAATTGCTGGAACCACTAGACTAGATGGAAGATCTGACCAGTATCTGATGAAGTAATGTATAAGGAGAATATTCAAGTTAAATAATTGGCTTTGAGGATTTGCAGTAGTTTTATTTCCAAAGGCCACCTTGGGAGAAGTTGCTTCAAATTAGAATATTGTGTCCACGGTCCCCCACAGCAAATAATTTCTACAAATTTGTCAAGGTTTCTTTGTATATCCACATGGGAATTATTTGAAGATTTTCGGTATCTGTGACTCTACTGGACTGAAGAAGTAACATCAAACCTGTGTTCTGATGTTACCCTGAAAATTATATTGGTTTGAGATCAATAGGTTAACAGTAGTGTTGCAAGAAAATCCAAATTCCAAAATAATCCTCTTGCAGTCTCTCTACCAAGAGACATTCTTCTTTTGTTAGAATGTTCTCCACATACCACGTCTGTATTACACTCAGTGAAATACAGTCTGAAGCCTTTAACTCTCTCATCTGTGCACAATGTTAGTTCCGTAGCAATTGCAAGTTAACCCTCCTACTCCTGCACAAATTTTGTGGTAAACCTTGTCAGGTGGTTAATCTGGGTAAAAAATAATGCACCTTTTCCTCTTTCAGCCATAGCCCCTGCACCCCTACAAATGAAAAATTAATTGGTAGACTAATCAAGGTGAAGGTTAGCCTTCAGTGGACACATCAGCTTCAATGAGCAGAGACTGCTGACAGCCCTAGAGACTCATGATAGAGTACTATGAAATCATACTTTCATGAGCAACTTGAGTTCATTCCTACTGAAGCCTTTTGGGGACCTATGCCTACTTATTAACAGAGTCTATCTGTAGTTATTTGCCTGAACTTCATTCTAACTGGTTATGCAGCTAAAGTGACCTGTGACTTCAACAGGCTTTAAAAATTGGTTTGTACATTATATTCTTGACAGCATACCAGAATTTTTTCTGTGTTGAAAGAAAGCATAGATTCACAGGTTGAAGACCCTCCTATGTCACAATCCGATTCCTGGAAGTGCAAAAATGATGAATCTGTGGGAAAAGAAAGAAAATACCTTTAGGAACTCGAAGACTTACATGTGTGTTCTATTATCACATCACCTCATATTCATCTGAACAGCTTCCCCATTGGGCACTCCACAGGGCAGAACTTTTGTGAAGTGCTTTCTGCACAAAGAATGACATTCACACAACCAGGGAAGCAATAATCAACATGACTGCTTTTATACAATTAGTTTTATCGCTACTTCTGCTTCTGCTTTTGGCTAAAAATGCATTTTAAAAAAAATGAAGGTGCTAAAAAAAAGGTGAGGTGGGATAAAAAGTGAGGAAGCTGGAAGCAAATAAGAAAATTTTGGGGTAGACACATCCTCATTTGGCATCATGATTCCAGTCTCTGGCCCAAGAAATGAAAGACAAAATTATCATTCCAGTCCCAAAGAGGAAAATAGATGGAATGGAATATATAGAGGCAGGGTAAGAGCTGCTGCTGAAAGTCCAGGAAACAGAGGTATAAAGACTATAAAAAGCAGGTAGAATAGTAAATTGTAATTGACTGAATATATACAAAGGTCCTCACAGGAATATTACCAAGAAGGCCATTACAAGAAGTACAAGATTCATTCAAATCTAAGAAAAGTCAAACTCACCTTGTTGCTATAGCAGAGAAAAAGTTTAACAAAGGAAATAAATAAACAAATAACAACAATAATCAGCAAAAGCCCCCAGACTGATAGCCTATAGAAGTCACTACTTCACCTACATGGTGCTTTAACTGCTATCGCAACAGAATTGTTAGCTTTTAAATTTTCAGATCTTAAAGCTTCCATTAACTTAAAATATTTCAAGAGTAAACAAGAAAAAGCAAATAAACAATATTACCTCTTTGATTCCATGTCACAAATACCAAATTTTATCATCTCCCCTAATGTTTGTAAATATAAGCTTGATGCTAAGTTTGAAAAGCTGGGGGGGCAGTGTGTGTTTCTAATTAACTTTTACAGGCAGTGCTATTCTTATATTTTGATTACATAAGGGTTGTAGTTAGTTAACTCCCCATTTCTCACAAGTACAGTGCCAAAAGAGAAAAAGAAACAGTCTTCTTATAAAGAGAAGTCAAAATAGCATCTAAAACTATTTTATTGTACACAGAAACATGGAACTAAGTTGAGCCATAAACAATAAATGGTGGGAGAAGTTTAACAACAGAAGCAGGAGTGGTGAAAAGCAGAAGGTCAAAGTTTAATGTCAGTAAGTCCTGTAAGGACAGTGGCTCAACACCCATAGTTTCCAGAAAAAGTGTTGCCAGTAAGAGGTTTCAACACTGCCCTTTGTTCTTCACATGGGTCAAACCCTCCTGTGCTGTGGCAGCATTATTAACACATTACTTGTTCTCTCTTGGTGCTCATAAGTCAGTGACAGTTAAGAGCCATTGCTGTGGACTCACTGAGCAATTTTTGCTTCACAAACCCAAACAAAGAGGTGCAGGCACAGCCTACCTCCAGAAAAATTTTCTGCATAACAACAAGACTTTAGTGAATGAATTTTTTAATAAAGTGGTAGAGAATAAGAATAGCCTATCTGTTGCAAGCTATAGGGGGAAAAGGACCCTTCAAATCTTGCAATTCTTGGAGCAACAAACTGCTTTATTCACAGGAAAGAATGGATCTGTGTCTGCAAGTTAGATACAGTCAAATCTGTACCACACTGCCTCATTAACAACTTTATGAAAAAGTTGAAACACCAACCAGAGAAATTACCCTGGACCTGTAGTAGGCTACAAGATTTTCAGCTTCTGGGGAAGTTGTACTACAACAAAGACTGAGAGCTTAAGTGAATTTTTCAACTGGAAATTTATTTAGCCACAGGATTTAAATAGCAAGGAGTGAGCAACTATTTCAGGGTAAGTATGCTGTTCTGTAACCAAGGGCTGTCTTATTATCAGTGTATGCAAAGTACCCGAGGTACCTGATGGAAGCAGAATTCTTAATATCAATCCAAATTACACCAGTCTCTTTAAAACAACATTCACCATTAAATCAAAATCTAATCTTCCAAACACACCTCTGAAGGAGTATCCTGAGTCAATCATTCATGTCTTAATAAAAGAAGAGATGCAATCAAATGTTTTGCCATTTATTAACTTGTATGGTATATAGACTTTATCTCAACGCTGGGTGAAAGTCTTTTTGGTTTTATGCTTAAGCTTGAATGATTTGGAGCAACGGTCACCTAAGACAACTTTACAATCTGATTTAGTGTTTACATACTATGGCTCTTGGACACTGTAGCCACTTCCCTGAAAAAAAAAAAGCATCTGTTGTAAAATATCCACTTAACACAGATGATACAGACAAAGAACTTTAAGCTGTGATGACAAAAGCACAAATACAGAGGGAAAAAGAAAAAGCAGATGTCAGAAACTCATAATGACATATTTCTATAAACTTTTTTATTTAGAGTGGAGTACACTAGCTGTATACTGTCCTTAGGGACCACAGCAATTGTTGTCATGAGCACAGACTTTACGAAATCAGGGGAAAAAATAAAACCCTGCAGGCAGCTAAGCAGTCATGACACATCACTGGTTATTCTCATATAAATAACTGAGTGCCTCTATTGCATTGAATTGATAAAATCTTTTTCTTTATCTGTATTACGTGCACACTGTGATTCAGACTGGCATTTCTGTATAGCACATTCACCCTGTGCTCACGATCAAAGATCGTAGCAGATTACTTACGTCACATGATCCTGATGCAACAGATATTTTAGAGCACATAAAAATAGTTTTAAGCATGCCCGTATTACAAGCCATTAATTAACTTGAAAAAGGCCAGAAGATCTGCTACCTGAACTTGACACTCCTAAAGAAAAGCATCCAGTTCACCAGCAAAATATATATATAACTGTAGCTGAAAATGAATCGAGCCATGTTCAACCCAATAATAGGAGCACAAGGGGTGGGCCTGGGTTTGCACTGCTGAGTGCGGGGATTACAGAGCACGCAGAGTCCAGCAGCGAGGCTGGGCAGGCTGGCGGGTGGGACAAGAGGAATCATCCTGGGTGACAGTACGGGCCCTACGGCTTACCCGTTCCCGGGGTGAGGCC
>NW_010323614.1:0-1722 GCF_000700745.2 Antrostomus carolinensis | reverse complement strand
TTTTATTTTATTTATTTTATTTTATTTTGTTATTTTATTTTATTTTCTTTGCTTTGCAGAGATGCTTTTGTCTTGAATCCCAGAGGTGATCAACTGAGCATGAGATGTCTTTGCTCACAGCACTCTGCCCAGCTTGGTGTTGTTATCACCGGGGGCTTTTCCAAAGGGGTGTTGAGTTTTACACCTGGAATTCAATCACAACTCTACCTAAAACATAGCAAAAGGTTTAAAATTTAAAGGTCTGTGCTTTCCTTGAAGGAAGGAGAGAAGCTGTGCGTGCACATCCACTTCAGGGCATGTCATCCAGAACATATCATAGACCTGGAGTTGCTCTAAGATATTTCAGGAGAAAACCTTCTGCACCTTCCTCACCCTGTTGAGTCTTCAGGAGGCAAAATCTGCAGTGGAGCTAAACCTTGTGCTGGAGCAAACCTCCAAACTATGAAGATCTACCAGCCAGAAATCCTGGAGCTGTTGTTGAGTGAGGAGATTATTGACTTGGGACACTCAAAGGAGCTGCAAATCTATCCAAGTTCTTGCAAATCATTACAACTCCCTCCTTGGGTGTAGAAAGGTCCCTGGGTGTGGATGAGAAGGTCGTGGTCCAGTAAGAAGCAGGTTATAAGGAGGCAGAGTTTCTAGGACAGCCTGGAATACTCTTGCAATAAGCAGTTGTCTTCAAGGTGATTAAACATGAGCTGACACCTGGGATAATAATATCTACGACTCTATATCTAATATCTAGGAGACTGAGAGGAGATCTCATCATGGTCTAGAACTTCCTCCCAAGGGGAAGAGGAGGGGCAGGTGCTGATCTCTTCTTTCTGGCCACCAACGATAAGACCAGGGGAAATGTTCTAACCTACATTTTGTTGTTGCATTAAAAATCAACAGCAACAACAACAAAAGAGAAAATACCTCTAATAAGAGAAGGCAGGTGCTAGAAACTCCAACCCTTCTTAGCACGAGTTCATCCAAGGTCCTTGAGCACCTTCAGGAAATGTGGGACCAGATAATGAATGAGAAGAAGGGGATTTATTTTATTTTATTGATTTGTTTTCCTCTGGCTACTTTCCTGTATGCCTTGAAATGCCCACAAAAATATGGATTAATTCCACTTCTCGCTGACCTATGCCTGGCTGATTTCAAGGTGAAAGGGAACATCAGTGAGGAGAAGGAAAAACCTAAAAGGTAAGAAGAACAAGAAATTGATGAGTGCCGAGATGCTGCAGCAGGTACAAGAGGCAGCCTTGCAGCTTGGAAACAAATTAAGTGAGAATGGATCTTTTCATTACCTGATTGACACCTACTTAGTGGTGCCACAGGCCAAGAAAGTGATTTATTTTCAGTGGCTGGAGCAGCAAGATCACAAGAAGTGGTTTCTCTTCCCAAAGGAACCAAAAAAATCGAGCAGTACCCTCATCCAGAGCACCCACCACCGCCAACGAAGACGCGCGACGTGAAATACCCTCATGGGAATCATAGAATCATTTCGATGGGAAAAGACCTTTAAGATCACAGAATCATCACAGAATCATCACAGAGTAGATGAGGTTGGAAGGCACCTCTGAAGGTCACGTCTAAGTCCAACCCCCCTGCTCAAGCAGGGACTCCTAGAGCACATGAACCAGGATTATGTCCAGATGGTTTTTGAATATCTCCAAGGAGGGAGACCATTGAGTCATAGAATCATAGAATCATCCAATGGTTTGGGTTGGAAGG
>NW_010323613.1:0-5300 GCF_000700745.2 Antrostomus carolinensis | reverse complement strand
ACCCCACCCCCTGCCCCATAATATAATTTCCTTCATGGTAGCTAAGAGACAGTGCTTTGCCTTCCATAAAATACTAATAGCCAGTAAAGGTGTTTTCTTAATATCTCTCTCATCTTTGAAGATCGTCTTACATTACAGAGTTGGAGGGCCTTTGGCAGTGAACTTGAGTGACAGTGAAAGACTGGAGAATCTGAGATGAATGACGTCCAGAGAGTTAAATAGTTTTGATGGGAAGTTTCTGGAAAGCTGATGGTTTTTAATTAAAACTAAGCTACATATATCAGGGGCATTTTACAGACAGCAGCGTTCATTCAGAGTTTCGTTTATTCTTTCTGGTATGAATATATGGTTTCAAAGGCAATTAATTATTGCAATACCCCTTTAAACTCTTTTGCCCATAAAGCTTTCAGAGAATTTTACATCATTCCAGGACAATATGCATCATTTTAATGCCTACTGAACATGATATTTTAATGTGTTAACATAACTAGCTTGACATCCAGATTTTGGTGCAAATCATTAATTCTTTTGTAGTCTGTAAAGCTCATGTTAATGAATTATTATAAGTCTTAATTTGGTTTGCAGAAAAGAGATCTCTGGAGCCATATAAGAATACACTTTCTAAGGGTGATATGGTCAACAGTAGTTCTTGCACCACGTACTGCTCCTTCCTGCTATACTTTATTTAACCAAATACAAAAGCGAGTATGCCTGTTATTTTTCCTTTTTTTTTTTTTTTTTTTTGTAGGTTAAAATAACTTGTTTCAATATGAAATATTTCATTTTCTGTTGCTTCCAACCTTATTTAAGGTTTCTAATTTCAACTTGTCAAATTAACTGAGTGGGTTTTTAAATGAAAACTACTATATTGAATTGATAGGTTGTTAAATAGCCTTTAAAAACATATCTTACTAAAAAAACTTACAAAGTGAAATATTTCTTTTTAGAACTGTTGAACTGAAAGTCCATTTCCTGCGTACCTCAATTTCATATTAAAAATAAAAGCATTCCCTTTCTTCAGTGAGATATTGGAAAATAAAGCCATGTCTGTTATTTGTGGAAAAATTAGAGAGAGTTATGTTCATTTTCTTGAAAAAGAGTATAGCTAATAAAATTTTGTTTAAATATTCTACTCCAACTCTCTTCAGATTAATTTCTACTCTGTGCATTTTCAACAATAATAAAGTAATGGAAATTAAGACTTTGACATGATTTCTAGTCAGAAAAAGCACAACTAATTTACTCAATTGTCTGTTGGTTATAAAAGCCACCTATCTACCTATAAGACACAGATTTAAATTAGCTGCTTATAGCTGGAGAGAGAACAGGGGTTTCTTCCATGTAGAATTTGTCATGTCAGAAAAAACATACTGAGGCATAAAGATCTGCAAACAAAGAAAAAACTTCAGACTGGACCTCCTACCCCTCTGATACGAGCACAATCTGCTAGACTATTGAGTTATATGAAGTTATTACAAATTATTTGGTGGAAAGAAAAAAAAAAAGAATAAAAAGCCCCACAACATTTTCAGTCTTATTGTGTTATAATTATTAAAAAATCAGAGGAGCATATATTAGAGGTTATGCTAATATCCTTTGCTAAGGAGTTTCAACAGAACAACTTCCTTTTCATTCACTGTGACAAACATTATGATTTATGAGCCCTCAGATTTTTATTTTTATATTTTTAAATTCATATTCCCATGCATCCTTGAAAATCAGTTTGAATTTTATTAACAACACCACTACAAAGAGATGCCCTTTTAAGCACTTGTAGTGATTTAAAACTTATCAACAAAAAGAATAAGTCATTAGAAACAGATTGAGAGTAGAGCAAAGATGGGAGAGAGCCAGAAATGAAAGCCCTTGACCTGATATACAGCTGATCACAGTTAGCAGTTCTGGAGCTAGTCATACAAATATTAATCCAAAAGATTTTTCCTGTGTATTAAATTACATCAGAAATCAGAAGACTTCATTTAATGTAGCATGGTTATTTTTAATTCTAATATAGCTCAGCTATGAAAACATCACCTGTTTCTTTTTAAAACTAGAGATGGCCTGAACCTCAGGGTGGGACACTGAATCATACAGAAAGCCATGGCTGGCAGGCAGGAGGAGAGAGAGAAGAAATATTGAATTCAGCATTTTGATTGAGATTATTAATATCCATAAGCATGCAGCTAAATTCAAGTGTCCCAAAAAGTAAGAAGAACAGGAGGGTATTTGGATACAGGGAAAATATGAGTGCAGAGTGTGGGAGAGAGAGTTTGTTCCCTGTCATTTTCAATAAAAGCTTTGAAATTTGGATATTGTTCTCCTCTGAGTGTAAAACACACATTAATATGTCCTTGCTTTATCGGGTTCTGTCTGCACCTTATGAGAGTCCACTTTGCACCACAGACCATGATCCTCAGTCCTACACTTTCTGTGGTTTTGGAAACCTGTTTCACAGATATCACAAGAAGTAATCTGACCAAAGGTGGGCATTTGAGTGTGGTGTCCCATAACACTTCTAGAGTGACATCGAATTGCTGCTGTTGACAATAATTAAAGTTAAGTAAACTAACTGTTCCCTGATAGTGCTGATATTTATACAACAGCTATAAAAAGTGAGAACCAAGTTCAAACGTTAATGTGATGTAGACATCTCAGATTAAGTCAGATGAATATTACCCCAAATGTTATTTCTGTTTGCTTCACAGAAATTAACTGTTACTGGTTTGGTAATTTGAAATATACAATACAAGGAAGCCTTTGGGTAGATATTGCTCTAAATTCATGTTTAGCTTATGGTTTTTTGCTGTATCTCTGAGAAAACTAATTTTAACCAAGTTAAAAGTTATTGATCTTTTTCAGTTTGCTAGCATTTCTGAGACACTAGAAGTGTGGTGATTAAAATGGTAAAATACAATTTACTTTAACATTATATAGTGATTTGCAATCAGTCTAAAAGTGAGATTCCAGAGAATTTTAAAATGAAAATACATTTCAAATGATGGAAACATTCCATTTTGAAAATGTATTAAGAATTTTATTCCCCTGGTTCCAAGGAGAAATATTGATTTTCTTAGAAATGTTTCAATTCAATAATGAAATAATTTCAGTCAAATACTTTTGCTGAGTGCAATTTATACACACAAAAAGGAATTCAATTTTTCAATAAAAAGAATGAAAAAATAGAATATAGTAATACAGGAATATTTAAATCGAGGTAATATTAAATCACGGTAATATAAATCTTCCTGAAATTTAGCAGCTAAGGAGGAAATTTGCATTTTCTAAATGATATTTTAGGAAATTTTTGTCTCCATTTTTTTTGTTAGCTTGTTTGGGGGTTTTTTACCATAGAGAGCAGGCAGTAACACTTCTGTGTAGATTACTATTTATTTCTGCACTGTAGCAACAATATGCAGGACTAGTGTTATTATTTGTGCTGACAAAAATTGGCTATATTTATACAAACATGTATTCTTATGGTACAATTATTTTATATAAGATCTGCATTAGTTGCAGGAGACATGGCTGCGGTCTGAGTAGAAAGGACAGGCCACATATTTAAATCATTATGGAGTTTTACTTTCAAAATGTTCCTTGAACTATCAAAAGATCATCTGGAAGACCACACGAGGTTTGATGTTTAAAAGATTTGGGAGACCATTATAGAATTATATTTCTAACTGCTCCAAGCTTTGAAGACTTCTAGTGGTTTCTGGTGTTTAATCCCATCATACTTATTATCATGAAGCACAGTACTTTATATGACTGAATTTAAATTTAATTATTCTTTTTGAGGAAGAACTTTAGGTTCAAGTAGCTGAATGTGTTAAGTTCTTGCATTAAAAACTTAATGTTTCTAGTGAACATTTTAAAGCATCCAAAACTTTACTTGACTTGTAAATGTTTAAATGTGTTTAAATGCACTTAGACCTCATGGTCTCAGATGTTTAGCTTCACAGGGAGCATTTTTTCAGTGCACAGTGGCCTGTAGAGTTTATTAATGCACACTGGACTTCAGTGTGAATATTTTTAGTATGAGCAAAGCACAATTATTAGTGTCAGTCCAGAGGAGAAAGTTCTGTCCTTCATTTCTAGGGCTGAGAGTTGCTCTTGGACACACCCAGACAATCTCGGGAGGTGGTCACACAAGCACGTTCAAGCTGGGGAGCTGACCCTTTGCTCCCAGAAGCATGAGCTCACGCAATTGCAAAGTCTGGCCCTTCAGCAACAGTGTGTAAAATTTGGAACACAGAGAAATTGCTCAGTGTGGATCTTCCAAGACTGAAACCCCATCTCTGTTCTTAAGGCTTACAGAAAAGGAGAAGTGTAATGAAAGCTGTCAGCAAATTATCCCACCTTAGACATTTGGAGCAACAATACATTTTACAGAATCACAGAATCACAGAATGTCAGGGATTGGAAGGGACCTCGAAAGATCATCTAGTCCAATCCCCCTGCCAGAGAAGGAACACCTAAATGAGATCATATAGAAAGGTGTCCAGGCAGGTCTTGAATGTCTCCAGAGAAGGAGACTCCACAACCTCCCTGGGCAGCCTGTTCCAGGGCTCTGTCACCCTCACCGTAAAGGAGTTTTTTCTCAAGTTTAAGCGGAACCTCCTGTGTTCCAGCTTACACCCATTGCTCCTTGTCCTATCGTTGGACATCACTGAGAAGAGCCTGGCTCCATTCTCATGACATTCGCCCTTTACACATTTATAAACATTAATGAGGTCTCCCCTCAGTCTCCTCTTCTCCAAGCTAAAGAGACCCAGCTCCCTCAGCCTTTCCTCATAAGGGAGATGCTCCACTCCCTTAATCATCTTCGTGGCTCTACGCTGGACTCTCTCAAGCAGTTCCCTGTCCTTCCTGAACTGTGGGGCCCAGAACTGGACACAATATTCCAGATGTGGCCTCACCAGGGGCTGCAAGGCTGCTGCAGTTCCTAATTTTTGGTTACTACTTACATGAAAAAAAAGAACAACAAAAACAGGTAATAAGCAGGGCTTGATTTACATTTGTTGTTTTCAGTTATTTACTTATTAATTATTGTTAGAGGCACACCACATTCTGCCCACTGATCCTGGACTAGAAGGGAAGGTGGGACGTCCTGAACGTGTCACTGGGCTGGGAGTGAGTGAACCAGGCCAGGCAAGGGCTGTGGTCAAGCAAATCCCTGTCTCCAGATCCCCTGTGGGCAGGCATTCATGGCCTGAGAGACACTGTGGGAGACACAGGAGCAAACCCCATTTCTGATTTCTGAATAACCACATGCAGGTTAGGGGCTGACCTGCTGGAAAGGA
>NW_010323612.1:0-12663 GCF_000700745.2 Antrostomus carolinensis | reverse complement strand
CTGTCCCTAATGACCCTCTTATCCTTGATATTAAAAAGTAAAAGAAAAAAGCAACACCACAGCACGCAGTGGACAGTTTCAGCACTTCCTGACCATAGAGTTGCTGGAGACCATTATGCCTACAGGAATCTAGTTGTTTTCATTTTCCCAGCTGCGAATCATATTATGTATTATACAATGTTCTGTATTATACAAGGAGTATGTTCAGCAGCTGTTGCTAATCCGCTGTTGAAATCAGTAACTAGAAGATAAAATGATTAAGGTTGCCTTCAGCTTTAAAGAGACTTACCTACGTTTAGGCTTTGATTGCAACAGTATTTGTCAGTCATTTTGCACAGGATAGAAGAGGCTAAAAAAGTCCAAATACATTTATTCTTTTTTTCCAGGACTGATTACCACTAGTAAAACACAGGCCCTGCTCTACTTTCACACATTCACAATCAGCTGGAAGAGACGATGTATGCAAGTATTAAGCCAGGTTAATCAGAGGAATTGAGTCACTAGAGTCTTGCCAAGCCACTCTTGTGCCCACAGTGGCCACTCTAGGATCTATACAGCCAAGCTCTGCAGCTGCTCTTCGCCCACAAGAGTAAGGATAAGACTCTGGCCAGGCCAAGGGCACAAATAACTTACTTTTCCCCAAAAAATATCACATGGAACAGCAGCAGTAAAAGA
Source organism: Antrostomus carolinensis (assembly GCF_000700745.2). Lineage (NCBI taxonomy): Eukaryota > Metazoa > Chordata > Aves > Caprimulgiformes > Caprimulgidae > Antrostomus > Antrostomus carolinensis. Next base: position 11,988 of record NW_010323612.1, on the reverse strand, counting down.
CCACTTTTTTGCTTTCAGCAGATAACAGAAATACCACTTTCGCAGAAAAAGTATAATTTACATCTGGCTCTGTTAATTATTTCAGATCTTCTGCCCCACATACAATTAAAGGTCTTAAAATTAGAGATTTTGCTTAATGTTGACATTTTAAACAGTATTTATGAATTGAAATGTGATTGGTTTGGCTGACCCTGCAGCTTACTGGTAATACACTCCACTGATGTGGAAGAAAGGTTCAAGTTTTAGGGCAAGGGGTCACACTGGAAAAATTGAGACTATGTGGAGCCCAGCAAGGTAAATATTAACCCTATATATGAAGAAAATAACTTAGTCAAAATGAATGCTTTATTTTTTTCACTTCAAAACTGTAGCTGAATGTTTCTCTCAACAAACTGAAATTTGAGTATTTCCTACAGGGCTTTAAATGCCCTGAAAAAATTGAAAAGAGCCACACTAGTGTCTGCCACTTCCAAAGGAGAGCCCATTCTAGCTTAGGGAGCCACATTCTCATTATTTTTTGTCCTTGCCATTATTACAAAGCTATACACTGCTCTTTGTAGGCGTTCTCAACACCTTTCCTACCTTGTCTCCTCTGTTTATTTGCTATACTTGTTGCTGAATCACAAAAGGCTACTGTCATGACTCCTCTTCCTATATGGCAGGCAAGAGGACACCCCCACTACCAGCTATAGCACAGATCTTTATTTACCAGTCAACACTCCAAAGCAAGAAAAATTTATTTCAACCTCTCCAAAGACAATATGGCAAAAATCCCATGATCCTTACTGATATTACATTGCTCTCTCTGCTGAAGTTATCCAGTTTCTCTAATTAGCTGCAGTCTCAGTTTTGAGGATTCACTGCAGGGAAGACAAGGAGGAGAACGGTAATTTTTCTCTGGGGATTTGAATGCTCTCTTAAAATATTCCTTTCCTTACCAGAAAGATCATAACACAAACATTACCAGTCTGCTATTTTTATTTTCATCCAAAAGTCTCAAAATGTGTGCAACAACAGACATACCTGCTGCATAAATCACTGGTCTAAAAATTCTGAAGCAGATAGGAAGCTTATGTCTAGCAAAGACCACCCCGAGGCACAACCCCAGCTTGTTAATATTGACAATTTCACTGGAAAAACCATTCACAAAACAATGGAAATTACTGGACCACTGAGTATAAGAATTTGTGAACTCTTCACATGAATTAAGTCACTGTTTCAGCCTAGGCAAGGTTTTAAGCTAAAAACCACAGTGGACAGACAATCCTTACCTACAGAAAGCAAAAACATAACACTGATAAATCCTTTTCCACAATTTATATCATTACTTGGTCTCCCTGTACCTGCTAGCAATAAAGTCAGGTATATTTTATAGTTTTTGTTTGGACTACTTACATTCTAGGTAAATTGAAATTAGGACCCAGATAATCTTTTGGTTTATTGCCACTTTATAGCCAATTTCATCCCCTTGTCCAACACGGCAGATGGATTGTCCCAAGTCAAACTACAGTAAATCATATCAGCAACTGAATTAAGTATGCCCAAGAACTGTATTTTTTAAAATTCCCTTTTACCTGTGACTGATAATCCTATTTATAGTGTCTTAATAAGGTCTAACAGGATAAGTGAAGGTTATACGAATTTATACCTCTATCTAGTACCTTTATCTGCAAGTTCCTGTCATGAAATACCTACTATAATGGGAAGAAATTTCCAAAGGCAGAGATTTCTTGTGTGAAGAAAGAACTAGCCTCAAAGACCCTCAAAAAAAAAAAAAACCCACAACAAAACAAAACAAAAAAACACCAAAAAACCGACCCAAACCCACCACTTTCATTTATGCATCTATTCAACATGAAACAAAAGTTAAAAAGTAGCCAACCATAGTTTCTTCTCTACACTTTCTAGCTGTTTTTAAACCAGCAGGAGGCAACTCAGTCCTGATCAGAGTTTGCAATAGGGAATACTAAAAAAGAATCCTCCTAGTTCCTATACTGATTTCTATGAGCCCAGCAGCTTTCACCTTTCCTGCAGTCACGCCACCAAGATACTTGAGTAAAGGAAAGCACCAGCATATTTTCCATAGTAATTCTGTTAGTGAAGATAAGTACATGCAGAATAAAACTGCTCTCTGGGTGAGCAAAAAAATCCTGTCTTCTTGATGACACAAATCTTATCTCAGTATGGCTGAAATACCTCCCGACACTAGGTTCCCCCTCACCCCAGTTCTTGATAAACATTTCAAATTCTAGCCCACAATTCAGTCCCATTCCACGCTTTTTTTTTTGTGTCCACACTATGCAGACATCCCACATCTAAATGAGTATGTATGTCTACTAATTTAACCATATCTTAAGACTAATTTTACATTTCTGTAATATTCTTTTGCATACTTACTAGTATTTATGCTAGCCAAACAATTTTTAATATTATTTCTATCACAGCTATTTCTATTTTTAATTAATTAGGAGACATCTAAGCACCACTCGGATAGAGGCCACACATTTGAAGTAACAGCTGCAAACATCTAATTATAACTTGGCATTACCTTCTACAAAACTGAAGTATTAGTAAGTAGAAAAGGGAGTACTGCGGATTTATTTGGTTTCCGTTTTGGGGTAGAAAGTTATAAAACTTATCTAATACAATGAATATTACACTACTGACAGACTGACTTCATCAGGAGATTAATTTTGGGAAAAAGACAACCTTAACTTGCCAAAGAGAGGATCCATTTGATCTGACTGCAAATTATCTTCTGCTTCTATTTATACATCTGTCAGACTCTCTAACCTTTGGTAAACATAACTTTCTAGCAATCAATTGGCCAGCAAATCAAACTTCTACCAGCTGTTGCCAGAGAGGAGTGCTAGGAAATAGTACTTCTTTCTCTGTGCTCCCTTGCCTACTGGATGATTTCTTCTTAAATGTGCAGATCCTGTGATCAACAAGTTACAGCAATACCCTACTCGTGGAGTAGATGCTTCAATGTGTGTTGAGTTTACAGCAAAAAGCAGTAGAAGTCTAAGATCACACGTGGGTTTTAAACATGCTTAACATGTAGCTTAGCAAGATATAAAATAGCATCTAATCTAGTTAGCCATCTATTGACTGCAATAAGTAAATAATTATTTTTACTGAGATTTCCCACCTATTTAAGACCTTCAGTCTAGGTTTAGCAGGTGGAGAGATGGCTTTCAACAGCAAACTATTTATTTACAAGTCATGAGTCACTGAGGAAGGCAGAGAAGAAAAGGGTTCTAGAATATTTTTATCAGCTTAGAAAGTAGATTATGTGCAATAGTGACCACTGTAACTGCAGAAGTGACTTCAAAAGCCAGGAAGTCTGTTTTTAAAAATCTTTATAGATGCTGAAGAATATGTTCAGTATGTTTTTAAAAATCTTTATAGATGCTGCAGAAACTCTTCAGTATGAGCTGAGAAAAGATTATCATGCTCCATAACTAACTGATAAGGTACTCATACCAAAATGACTTAAAAAAAATCTCTGCTGAAATGTCCACCCTCTTCACAACCAGCTTGGAGTTCTTCATTTGACTCATTCTGCTATTAGTATTTTTTTCCAAGCTAACAAAACTCAAAGTAATCTTCATAACTGTTACCTACAAGTGTTTCCAATTTATACCATCAGCTTATCTAGAATACAGCTTTGTTCTTAACTATGTACTGAAACACAAGTGTTTGAAAACAGTCTGAATGCTTTCCCTTCTAATGCCTTCTCAATCTCCATGCTCCCATATCAAATTGGTTTTTATTTACTGTTACCTTTCTCAGCTTTATAAATGGGTTTTATTTCATCCTTCAGATCATTACTCCTACAGCATTTTCTTTAACGTAGTCTGCCTCTGTTCATATTTGTTACCCACAAAAAAACTGTAGCACACAAATTACCCAGCAACCCTTTAAATTAAGTTTCTGTTTCAAGGCACCACCAAGTAATGCAATACATACAGCAAAAGATATCTAGATATCTTGTTTTTATGCATGTCTGAGAATAAACCTTGCTCTGTGGGTCAAAGCTGACTAGTTAGAATCCATGTTTCAGCATATTTTGTACCATCTACATCGCTTATCAGCTAGAAGATGCTATACTGAAAACACCATTTCAAAGCTCTGCATCATTTCAGAGCAGGCAGATGCTAGCAGGCAGCAAGTTATCCCACCCTTCAAGCACAGAATAACTCAGGATGGAAAAGATGGTTTCACAGATGGGACTAACCTAGGAACCTAGAACCACCAGCAGCTGTAGGCCCTAAAATTGAGATCCAAAGAGAAATCCATAGAGAAGAGGCTCATCATCGTTTGAAGCCCAGCTCTCCCTTACTTGCATCAAATCAATCAACCAGTTGTAAGGTTGGACACAATCTCATAGTTGGCCAGGTTCACAGCACTGTAACTTTACAACTCTACTGTCTTTTGCCAGCACAGGCCAAGATTAAGGGTGACGGAGCACTGGAACAGGCTGCCCAGAGAGGCTGTGGGGTCTCCATCTCTGGCGACATTCAAAACCTGCCTGGATGCCTTCCTAACCTGTTGCAGGGAACCTGCTTTGGAAGGGGGGTTGGACTAGATGATCTCCAGAGGTCCCTTCCAACCCCTATGATTCTGTGATTCTTTCCTTTCAGGAAATATTAGTCTCCACACCAGAAGTCAACACAGCATGTCCCTTGCTGCTTCATCCTCATCCAGGACAATCTGCAGAATGTGTGCTGAGTTGCAGGTGAATCACCTCTAGTCAGCTGACCACAGGTGGAGGATCTTCTAGGCAAGCTGTACCTCAGTGTCCTCTGAATCACTGCTGCTGCTTTCATGAGATACACTGCCTTGCTTCCAAGTCTCCCAAATACAGTTGTTCTCCCATGCCCATGAGGTTAAGAGCCAGATGCAAGAAACGCAGGGACCAGCCATATGGAACAAAACATCACCAGGATGCTTTCCTAGGCACTGTATTCTTTTACAGTCTTTGATGGTCTTCCCCCGCCTCCAGTGTCCCTGATACAGGCAACAGTCTCTGGGGGTTCTGCAGGCTGGACTTCCATAACATCCTGCCACCTGGGCAAACAGCTGTTACACAGGAAGGCAAAAGGAATAAAAGGGATCCTACCAGTCTTTAGAGCCAAGAGATAACACACCATTTCAAAGTAACAAGTTTGCTTGGTTCGGTTTTTTGTTGTTGTTTGTTTTTTGTTTTGTTGTGTTGTAGTTTTTAAAACTAGAAAGAACTGAATCAACAAGCTTAAAGAAAAGCATGTCAGCTTTGTTGATGACAATCAGCCATCGTTAATCTAAAAGCAGCAGGCAAAGTAGCTCTTGCTTCAGGATGGCAACAAGACCATGAGACTACTGGCTTCTGTGCACCTACCCCTAACACGAGGAGAAACTGGCAGCTCTTCCTGAGGCAATACATTCAGACTGAGGAGTGTGACAGAACAACCCACTGGGGAAGGTATGCCAGTCCTGCTACAGCTATGCCTTGCTACAGCTTCCTGCTTCTGGAATTACCTGCACAGCTCTCAGCCCTGCCATCCTAGTCTCCATCAGGAAAGCCCCTCTGGTCCCAAAAGCCCCAAGAATGGATGTTCAATGGCGCACAGACCCAAGTGTTGGAGGGAGCTGCCAAGATGGCACTGCAGCAGGTGGGTCTGCAGAGGTACACAGAGTAAGCAGGTTAAGTCTTTCGCAGGGCTTGGAGACAGGCTGCACTACTGTTGCCTTTTAAGATGAGTGAAGCCCAGCTGGATTCACAACTTTGTAACAGAAAGTTGTGGGCTTTCTTCATTAGTTGCATTGCAAATGGATTCCTTCAAGCAGAGTGGCTGGTCAGGTTGTCACAGCAACTACTGGTAAAGTTCCCTAATGCCACACAACAGGAAGGAAGAAGGGTGACAGGACTCTGATGACAATCCTATTGACTTGCAGCAGTCTGCAAGTGAGTCTGACAGAAAACAGTTCAGGAAGCGCAAGCAGGAGTACAAGAGAAAGACAGAATGTCTCTCAGAGGCTCTGTGCTAAGAGCACTTCCCTGCTCTGCTTTCATAGTAATCTAGATGGCATATACTGAGAATTTCATACTGCCTGAAGTATGCCCTTGGAACACAGATGGACCTTTGAAGAAAACAGTATATCATCCTTCCTTGTTATGCAGCACCATGTGCCACGCTTCACCCCAGCCAAATCTGCTCAGGTAACCTTGGGCTACTGCTCCCATTGGCACACAACGAGCTGTAGCACCTGCTGCAGGACAACTCTGTCTTCATCCCTTCTCTCAAGTAGTCTCAGTTCATGGAACAGTAGTCCAGTACAGCCCTGACAGTCCTGAGCAAAGGTGTTGAACACTGCCCTCTCACTGCTCTCACATCTGCTTCCAAGGCCTGTCCCATGCCAAGCAGCAAACTACGCTCCCCTTGTTCTGGAATCATAAGCCAATATCCCTACTCCAAAACTTACTGCTGAAGGGCAGCTGTTGAGTTGCCAAGGCCTATTTGAGATCCTCCTTTCCCTCAGCTGGATCAGCCTGAGTGTAGTCCGATCATGGGTGAACATACCATTTGCCAGACTTGAGACCTAGAGACGCATGAGGCAAAAGCACATAATCCAAGCCCTTGAGTCTGATCCAGGCACAGAAGAAGGAAAAGGCATGCAGAAGGAGTGGAAAACGTGCAGATTACCTCAAGTTACTTCAATCCAACTGGGAAAGTACAGTCCTCAGCTGTAGCAGCTGATTCCAAGAACATAGCAAGGTGGGCAAGAAAAAAAAAAGGCATACGTATCTAGGACATAAAGGATGGCAGCTATTCTTCACTGAGAAGTGTGTACAGGAGAGGAGGAAGGGAAAGGGCGGCTCTCAGCACAGATGAGTGAATCTGCCTGTAGGCATTAGTTTTACTGGACTGCCATGTGGAAATACCACACACCTATTGGAACATTCCCAAAGAAAAGGACTCAAAAGACTACTGTTACAGGATGTCATCATCCTCTTGCATGGACAGTGAGGAGTGAGATCAGGTGGGTGATCTGTCGGCTGCTCCATGTCCCTGGGAACTATGAACTTGCAGTTTTTCTCTTCTGTCACACAGTACTGGCAGTGAAGCAGTGCTTCTTATTTGCCTCCTTTCTCTTCCCTACAGACACATGTTAATCAAAACAAAATACTCCACCAGAGCTATGTTCCTACTGTGTGCTCAAGAGTTTTTCCCAGGCAGATGGTCATTCTAAAGCTGCCGACAATGGTTACAGAGGAGAGGTGGAGGATGTTGTGGTCTGTGGTAACAGACCCCCTCTGGATGCTGGGCTGGTGTCCAGCAGCGCTAAGCTGCTGACTGACTTGCTCCCAGTGCATCAGGATGTCCTCCCAGCAGCAAAGAAACGGACTAAAGGGCAACACCAATCAAGACCCTTTCTGGTCCTTCTGTCCCAAACAAAACAGAAGCGCAAGTACTGCAAAGGTTGTTTGGCAGCACACCTACCTTTGACAAGGTGTATCCAGGGGTACAGTAGGGCACTGGGCCATGGTGGAAAACTGCTGGAAAACCAGATAAAAGGAAGGAGCAAAAGCTAGCACAGCTTACGTCCACAGAACCGCACTTCGGTATGCATTTTTCCTTTGGCTTTCCACATTGAGGAAATTACCTGGAGTGATTCTACTGTGCATTAATGCACACAGAAAGTGGCTTGTGAAAAGAAAGGGCTCCTTAAGAGACAGTTCAGACTCACTCAAAATTAATTTCTGCTCTTACTTAACTAATTCTTTATAAAAGAAATAAAAATAAATTTAAAAAAAGACTTCACTCATTTTTGCATCTGTAAACCCCAAAATGCCCTTCCTTCCCCTGTCCCCTGAAAGGATAGGTTAGTATTTACAATGCTGTTACAGGCCAAAAGGAATAAATAATACAAGCTGGCAACAGTAGAAGTCAGCACAACTAATACTTAATGAGTCAACACATTTAGAAACAGTAAGAATCAGTCTGACAACAGTGACTGGAGTCATAATTTAGAATGCAAAACAAGATAACGTGTGCCCACTTTTTTCTTTCTTAAAACCAAGGCTTTTCTTTCAAGACCAGGACTACTACATTTGATCTACTTCAACATGTATCAAAGGTTGCATGTAAATACTGTGATCAATTCTGCAAGTATTTCCTTGTGAAAGGAAAGCAGATAATGGTATTTCGGGGAGGTGGTAGCAATGGATACATAGTTTCATTTTTGCTGGACTCTCACAAAAAGTATCCAAAAATTGACACAGTTGTAAAATATGCATTATAGTACATTTTATTAGTCTAGAGAATAAAGGTTCCATAAGAACATCACACTCACTGAATATCTCAAACTGTTTTGTGTACTGTTAACAAAAAAGCATGCCTAAAAAGGTGGAACAATCTTACAAACTAACTAGTACTGCTATTATATCTGCTAAGGTCATCTTTTGACGCCAAAGTGATTTCTTGTTTTACTCTGAAACTTACTATCACAGCTTAAGACCATTTTATTATTTCCCATATACCCTACACTTTTTTTATTCAATTAAAGCCTTTTGTTTAAGAACAAGGCAAATGGATTGCACGTGTTTAAGAAAACAGACATCACACAAAATAATAAAACTAAAGCAGAACATTTCATACTGTTTCTATTTCATTTTGCACATATGAAAAAAAAAACCCTCACCCCACCTTTTTCAAGAAAATTCAACAGCTGCACCTGAATATGAATCTCCCCAGTGCTGAAGTTCACCTTTAGAGATAGCGATTATATCACCTGCATACAAGTAACAGTAACTAAATCTCCCACCAAGCACAGAGAAGAGCTGCTCTTTAGTAACAAATATTCTGTCAACACGACATTCCATTTTAAAAATGGTCCTTCAATAAAGGCACTCACTTTTGTAGCTGCTGGTTCCACTAGTCTCTGACGGTGGCGTGCCGAGCTGAAATGATTCTTCTGAGGCACCCCTTCCTGACAGTGAATGGAGAAAGGGGAGGAAGAAGAACAGAGAAAAGGGGGGAAATGGATCATGGAGGGGATGGAATGGAGGATGTTGGAGAAGGGAGAGTATTTAACGGAACTGTATTTTCACTAACTTTGTAAAAGCTTTATTAAATCAATTTCAATAATACCACCATACAAATATCAGAAAGAAAATGAAGCTTTTGCCAGAAGCAGCCTCGTGAGGCTTTTTTATATTATTCATACACATTTAATGAAGTTGTCTACTGTAAATGCACATATACACAAGCATATGCGCCTACTACATTTCTAGATACACACACTGAAGTTGAAAAATCATTAACTTCACTCTTCCCAAGTATATAAATTATCTTACATTTTCCGTATCAGTTTAAGAAGTTACACACCAAAGAACCCAACCCACTAGCCATACTACCCAGCTGGATTCACACTCTAACTCAAAGACTAGCATCTCCACTAATAAAATAAAACTTTGTAGATTCACATTCTCCATCCAAAGCTTCAATAGACTACCAACAACCTCATGTATTAGAGATTTTTACCTAGCAAAGATTAATACCTTCTCCTGAGAAAATGTGAGAAAGAGCTGGCTCACACATTTAAAGGATAAGCATTTTCTCTTAGTAAAATCTGAAAGAGCATTTGACTGAAAAAATAGAAGCACAGTAGCCTTCATCACATCTGCAAAATTATTTAGGATATTATTTAGGATAATACCTCACTGCAGCCAGCCTTAAGCCTACCTAGATTTGCTGGAGCCACAAAAGAAGGTCTGCCTCCTAGGTTCGAACAGTGCACCATTTGGTTGTCTACTCTTGCTACTTCTTGTGGTTCCCTCTCACTGAATAAAACTAGTACCAAACAATGTCTAGAACAGTCTATCCCTGAACTCCTATATGGACAGAACTGCTTGCCTTTCAAGATAAAGAAAAAATTATGTGCATATACTCAAACTGCTTAAGTATTTTAAAAAAAAAAAAAAAGAAACTAGAAACAAATACAAAGTTTGGGCAAAAATATGTATTTTGAATAACTATATTGTATAATCTGAAATTTTATAAAAGAAAAACTTAGTATTTGTATCTCCTTTTCCTACAATGAAAGGAGAAAATAGTATAGATTTCTATTTCTTCTGCTGGTCTTCCTGTCCCTCAGACATTCATCAGATTAGATTATCTAAGAATAATCGGACATCATAAAGCCATATTGAAGAGATGCTACCCTAATATATCTAAGAAATACTCTGAATTAAGGTATTAGGATGAACAGCTTTTCTGGACACTGGTTCAATTTATTCCCTACTTCTTGACAACCTAAATACATACTTTCAATTAAACAGCCTTACAATGTTTTAACCACCAGAAACAAGACCACTTGCTATGTTTGCTTTCAAAATTAAGAAAATTTCTAACTTAATTTTCTATATTAATTCCACCAAATATGGCATTTGAATTTTCAGGAGTTAATTCAAGTTGTCACAAACAGGACTGAAGATCAAGCATCTACTCCACCATTTCTGGAAACTCCACAGCAGCTACAAGAATTAACAGGCTCATTAACCTCACAAACGTTACTTTTATAAAAAATGAACACCCCTTACAATGAATCCTCCATTATGTTTCAAAATTCAGCCTAAACACAAACCATTATCTGACCTTACCAAACTTTTGGCATTACAAAACATTAATATCTCAATATGCAAAACACAGTAACAAAATGCCTGGCAGCTTCAATAATCTGCTTCTTTATGATCAGCAGCACTGCTGGAATTTGACTGGTGGTGTCATTCCTTTCCAGCAACAGGAAAAAGGCACATCACCGTCACTTAGAGGCTTTGTAAAGAGAGGCAGATTGTTGGAAAAATCTCTTAAGATGCAATGAACTATACACAAAAGACTGCCTCCAGGAGATGCATTCTTCCATGTCAATTAACAGCTGTATCTAGCAGAAAAAAAGGAGCAAGAACATTGCAAGCCGCTAAGCGAAGAAGCAGCAAGAACTGAGCTGCGAATCAGTGAGAATGCCAGCTAGGAGGGCACTTGAATGGCTTTCTGAAATTAACTTTATAGAACCGTACTCAACCTGTGGAACGCCTTGAGGCAGCCTCTGGAGAAAGAACCATGTCAAAAAATTACTTACTTGTTAGCTCTTCTGGAGAATAAATATATCCAGAAGTCATACAAAACGGCCACAGTTATGCAAGCCAATTAAGCACATGCAAAAGTATGCACACAGCTCTGCTGACTTCAAGATACGTAGCCAAGTACTTACTAACTCAGGCTTTTCACAGGCAGTGAAAAGCCTTAACACAGAACACTTTCTTCAACTCAAGAGCTCATTAGTTAAAAGCTAACTTCAGACACACAGTTTGAAATATGGAGTCCTTAGCATTTAAATTCTTCATTAACAGCTTTTGTAGAAAAATATTTGAAATTACATCAATTTACATAGATGTATAAAAATTACAATCAGAACTGGAAGTCAAATATTCTGCTGCTGAACAACTTGATCACTCTACTAAATGTAATGATATGTCTTCAATAAATATTAAACTGGTCTGTGACCAAGTACACATGTTTATTTGCATAGAATATGGAATAACAGACACCTTGAACATATTGTCTGCTTCTCTGCTTACAAAAGACTACCAAATCACAGAACTCGCCATTTAGATGCACTATTTTTACCAAAGCTACTTTTGGACAGTAGTACAGAAGTACTATTAAGACAGAAAACAAGGATGGTTTAAGCAGCTTGTTAAAAGGTCTTGGGAGGAAGGGAGAACACACATAATAACAGAGCAAAGAACAAAACACACCACTAAAAATCTCCAATTCTTCCATCAGCGACAAGAAATCTTAAGAACTACTTGTACTTTAACAGGAACACTTCTAAACATCACTGCTTCTGCTACAATTCAATGAGAGCATTTTCTGCTACTGTACACACACAAAAAAACAAGGTAGTTGTGGTGGTCTGACCCACAGTAGGACCATGCGG
>NW_010323611.1:0-2546 GCF_000700745.2 Antrostomus carolinensis | reverse complement strand
TGCCGCCTCATGTTGAGCTTCTCACTCCCCAGTTGAGTTTTGTGACACAGATCAGCTGTGCATGGCTGTGCATCAGCTCACACCTGGGTGGGCTCTGCGACCAGCACGATGGGGTTAAATTCGACCCCTCTCTTCATTTTCTGTAGTGTTTAAAAATAGCCTGGGCTTTTAAATCAATCCAGACAACACGTGGTAATAAAGTAATAACACATTTCCTTTAGTGAGGCTTTCACAGCCTCTGGCGTTCAGTCTGGTTCTGCAGGGGCTGAGGGGCTGGATCAAAGCCTCTCAATGCTCTTCCCCCGTCGAGGCAGCGAGATCTTTCCAGGCTTTCCAGTGTGCTGGTTTAGCTCTGGCCAGTTCTTCCTCCAGTGCTGAAATGCTGACTTGAAAGCTGCAGTCTGGGCACTCGGGGTGTTTTTCAGCGGTTGGGGAATTTGTCATTTCTCCTCCTTTGCTGTCTTTAGCTGTGAAAATCAAGAAGCCCATCAAAACCAAGTTCCGCATGCCGGTGTTCAACTGGGTCGCCCTGAAACCCAACCAGATCAACGGGACGGTCTTCAACGAAATAGATGACGAGAGGATCCTGGAGGTACGAGTGCTTCTGCATGTCTTCTGCCTCCTACTCCTGCCCATAGCACAAGTAAATTTTAATCTCTGCAAGGATAGATCTCAGCAGTTATTTTGGCAAACAGCTCATCACAGAACTGCCTCGATTGGAAAAGCCCTTGAAGCTCATCAAGTCCAACCATGAACCCAACACTGACCAGTCCCCTATGACTAACCCATGTCCCTCAGCACTGTGTCTACACGACTCTTCAATCCCTCCAGGGATGGGGACTCCACCACTGCCCTGGGCAACCCCTTCCAATGCCTCAGAACCCTTTCAGCAAAGAAATTCTTCCTCTCATCCCACACATCCAGTGGCCCCTGGTGCCCAGTAAGGAGGGTGTAAGGTCAGCGTGAGCACCTTGGTTGAGAATTCAGGATGGTGGCTGGTAGTATCCACTAAAAAGGGTGGATACCTGGTGTGTGTTTTTGTTCAAAACACATCAGCCACGATGAGGAAGGTGCATTTTCCCAGCCTAAAGCTGCAGGTCTGCTCTGTAGGAGCTGGGCTGGGGTGGGCGGCTGCACGCCCAGGAAGGGAGCCTGAAGCAGCAGAGCTGAGCACGCGGGTCGTGCCTCCTCCCCGTGACCTAAAGAGGCTGGACAAAGCCTGAGTGCTCCCATGGATATTTTCCTGAATGTTTGAAGGTGTGTGGGGCTGTTGGGGGGGGGGTTTTTCTGGCTAACTCCAGAGCGTGTGTTTGTTAGAGCCCCTGATGGAAGAGCTCTCAGCTGCCGTAAAGTTTTTACTGCAATTCTGGCACAGGATTAGCCAGCACGGGTTTTAGTGTTCTCTGTGGGAAGGTTAAATCATTTTCTTTCCTTTTTAGGATTTAAATGTGGATGAATTTGAAGAAATATTCAAAACCAAAGCCCAAGGCCCAGCCATTGATCTTACTTCAAGCAAGCAAAAGATAACTCAGAAAGGGTCAAACAAAGTCACGTTACTGGATGCCAACAGGGCCAAAAATCTGGCCATTACTTTAAGAAAAGCTGGAAAGACGGCGGATGAAATATGCAAAGCTATTCACGTGTAAGTAAAACACTTGTCAGCAAAGAAACCGTGTTTGAAATTTACTGTGATTTTTTGGTCAGTGGAGTGGTTTCGAATTGGCAGTTGATGTAAATGTTTTTGCAACTGGAAAAAATCCAGGAGTAAGGATGGAACCGTCCTGAATTCCCAGAAATCAGATTCCCTTGAACTAAAATAAAAGAACTTGCAGTTTAATGTTGCTGTTTCACTCTTTAGGCTTAACAAATTAACACTTCTTTTATTAAAGAAGCTAGTTCACGTATATCGCAGCATGCCATTGCGTACTGCACTTCTCGTTCTGTTTACACAGTATTTTCTGTTACAAGGAACACTCAAAAGCCACAATATGGGAAAGAGGCAACTATTCGAGTTTGCTCCATAAAGCAGGAGCTTAGTCCAAGTGCACTGGAAGGGTTTTGCTTAGAGCTGGGTTTATGTCATGGCCCCAGGCAGTGGATGAGGCTTTGAGCAACCTGGTCTAGTGGAAGGTGTCCCTGCTGCTGGCAGGGGGGTTGGGACTGGATGAGCTTTGAGGTCCCTCCCAGCCCAAACCAGTCTGGGATTGTATGATTGAGGCAGGTTCAGTGGTTGGGGTTCACAGGGCTTTGTCCCAGTTAAATAAAACTGTTCTTTACTCCTCCCCACCTGTCTTCTCTGATAAAAATGAGGTGTGGCCATGGAGGGGTGTGGGGAATGACCACATCTCTGGAAACAGAAGCAAGGTGCCCAGCAGCACTGTTCACATCACCACAGTAACCTTCTTCACATCTCCACATGCAGGACTGTGCCCCAGCCCAGAGCAGGAGTAACTTCAGAGCATCTTTATAGTTTCTCATGGCGTTACTGAGTCAGGCTTGTGTGTAGGTGGTCAGCATAGGAAGCAGAGGTCATGGCAGCTTTCTCC
>NW_010323610.1:0-13940 GCF_000700745.2 Antrostomus carolinensis | reverse complement strand
CCAACCCAACCCATTCTATGATTCTATGAAAATAAGGAAGCAAACACAGCCTGGCCAAAAAGCTAGATACATGCCAGGAGAAAGATGACTCTAATTGCTGTCATTAGAAAGCACATTTGACAGAAACTTTTGCTAAATTTTGTTGAAATTCTCACTTTAGAACTAACTTTCCCAGCTGTGATCTTGCCTTGTTTGAGTCAAGAGGGGCAGAAGTCTGGACCTGGGTTGAAATGAGAGCACGGAGGAGTAGAAATCCTTTGTACCATGTCCAGCTTCTCTACCTGTGAATTTGCTTCTCAGAGGCATGAAGAGGAATTAAAATAGATGAGGCACCTCTGCTCTGCAGCCCTGGTCCCCACAGGCGAAATGTCATGCTATTAGTGTGGCTGCAAAATCTTGTCCTGAGTGAAACCAGGCATTGGCATCCTAAGCACATTTGGAGTTTAGTTTTCTATACAAGAATGAACTGCTCTGGGAATAATACAATCCCACACAGTATTGATGTAACCTTCCAAATATCTCCTGCTTTTACGGTCTACAAATCAAGCATCAATACCAGCTTTTATATGTCTCTTTTCACACTGAAAGAAAACAAGAAGAATTAAAAAAAAAAAACACAAACAGTGATACAGTGTGGGACTAGGCAACAAAATATTTATCAATTTCAGACAATTTCCATGTCTTGAAGTATTTTGTGTTTCAAAGCACTGCTGAAGGAGCGGTATTAATGGTAAGGCAAAAAAAAAATGCAGTTCTGGCCAACAAACAGTTCAAAATGAAATGAGAAATAGTGTATGTTCTCTTTCCTGCAGTTTCTTTCTGTTCAGACGAGGCTAAATGACCTTGACATTAAGACTCCAAACCATATTTGTGAGATCAGGTTTCCATTCCCAGCCTCTGCTGAAGAACTGCTGTATCATCTTAAACAAGTAACTTTCCCTCTTTGTGGCCTCAATTTCTGTCTGTACACAAGGGGTAATATGACAGTCATGCCCAACTTGGGACAATTCATTACATTTGAAATTGTAAGGCAGAGACTGAGTCTTGCTGCTTGCTCATGTAAACACAAAAACAATCTTATTTTTGTCTTGCTGCTATTCAAATAATTTCGTTGTCTGCTGTGCCTCCGTATTTGTGCTTAGAGCCTGAACTGGAAGTGACAATATACTGGGATGAAAGTTAATCTCTCAGCATTGCCAGGCTGTCTAGAACTAGGCGATATCTAGAATCATATTAAAAACCCTCTCCCTCTCTTTGTCTCTCTCCCTCTCAGGTGTGGGCACACTAAGCCACCTGCCTGCACCAGTCTGACAGCCAAGGGAAATTACAGAAAGGTTCCAAATTCTTCTGGGATTATCTGAACCATACCTTGTGAAAGCTTCGTTTCAGTAGTTTTATTACAAGCACAAGTATTTATGAGTGCATAAACTGCGAGTTGCCTACTCTATGGCCTATAAAAAATAAAAGAGGAATAAAATAGGTTTATGAGATCACCATCCTGCAAGTGTAGTGCGTTCCCCACCTAAGCACAGGACTGATCTGCTTCAAGCAGTGAGACATGTGCTCTGATCTCCTGGTAGTTACATGTCTCCCATGCAAGGGATCCAAAGAAGTAAAATGACTATGGAAAATTGGTGCAAATGGCAAACCAGTGTCTTTACTTCATATGCCACATTACATGGCATAACACTGCAAACTATGCTTTGGAAAACAACCCTGCACTACCAACCGGAGCGTGCCAGCACCTTTCCTGCCCCGCTCTACTATTTTAATCATCAGTGAAGGAATCTAGTGTCATTGTCACTCTTCCACCTTGTCATCCTCAACTCTAGTACTAAAGATTGGCCACCGGTATCCTTCAAGGACTACCAGTAGTTCTGTTCTAACCTTGTTCTTGATATACAGAGCTGAACCAAATTCATACACAGCTTAGAAATATCTCAAATAATCTCTAATAGAATTAATTCTGCATAGACCTCCCAGCTATTCTGCAATGCAGAGACAAGAACAGAAGACCTTTTCACAGGACTGCTTCAAGACAACTGTTTGGCAGGAGGATGTTTATAGGACTGCTATAGACCTAAAGTTAAAGATGAGGGGAAAAAAGTCCCTTCTCGCCAATAAACTGTCAAAAATAAAATAGAAAACAGTTTATATTCTTTTTCCTGTAGTTTCTTTCTGTTGAGGAAAGGCTGAATGACCTTGACAAGAAGGCTCCAGACCACTTTTGTAAGGTCGAGTTTCCATTCCCAGCCTCTGCTGAAGAATTGTAAGACTTAAGAAGCTTCTGCTGTCGCACAAAGATTGAATTTCATTAACATGAAACAAACAAGCCAGGGTTCAGAATGCTGCAAAGTAGATCAAAAGGTTAATTCTTCCTTTGATGGAACAAGAAAGAGCTTTTAATACTTCAACAAACTCACAATGCTGACAGTAATATGGGATTGTGAGTTTGTCAGGGGCAGATGACCGAAAGGTGATAGCGTGAGCCACTTAGAGGAGAGCTGGGCCTGAGTCCCACCGGGTGACAAACGTGTGATAAAGCACTTTTCACTGACAAACAGCAGAACTCATCAAACACATGAAGATTTCGTTGCCAGAGCACAACATTCTCAAACAGAAAGAAGAGCTCTCTGAAAGAAACTTTGTTCTGAGAAAAACAGCCCCCCTGGGTTTGGGTTACTATGCTGGCGCTTCAGCAGTGCCTGCGAGGTTTCAACCCGTGCAGACAAAACCTGATTACAGGCCTCCTTTTCCCTTTTCCCTTTTCCCTTTTCCCTTTTCCCTTTTTCCTTTTTCCTTTTCCCTTTTTCCTTTTCCCTTTTTCCTTTTCCCTTTTCCCTTTTTCCTTTTTCCTTTTCCCTTTTTCCTTTTCCCTTTTCCCTTTTCCCTTTTTCCTTTTCCCTTTTTCCTTTTCCCTTTTCCCTTTTCCCTTTTCCTTTTCCCTTTTCCCTTTTCCCTTTTTCCTTTTTCCTTTTACCCTTTTTTTTTATTTTCCTCTCTTGGAGGCAGGGGGGTGGCGGGTGATGAGATGCAAAGTTGCCAGACTTTTTTCTAAGACCTGCTTATTAGTTCTAGCAGTTTTCCCATCGTGTTTTTGTCCAAGTTGCACAAACACTTTCTGATGGTTGAAAGAACTTTTGCTCATCCTTTATGCACTTGAACACAAGCTGCCATAACTGTCTCCTACCAGAATAAAGGCTGGACAGAAAATTGTTTCCTCTTTGGATAATTTTCTACAAACATACTATGGTTTGGGGTTTTTTTCATGGAGAACTGGGACTTTCAGAATCACCAGACTAAGAATATTCCTGCTTTTTTTCCTTAAAGATTAAAAAACTCAACATTTCAGTGCTCCCAAAGTGAAAGCTGAGGTTCAAATCACCCGAAGCAGAGTATTTTGCTTTCTCTCAGCACAATATCAAACCACAGCTCCCTAAACTAACACATACTTCATACCCACATTCTGCCCTGGAGGCTGAGCTCTCCATCAGCCTACACCTTCTGTGAGGCATGGTGACCTCCCTTCTTGCTCTTTTCCATAGTGCAGGTACCATCAAGTTTGGCAGATAAATCCAGGGACTGAAAATAACTTTCTAAATCCATTTTATTGCTTGAAAAAATATTCAACTGTTTGCTTTTTCCCCCTCAATGTAACCTGTCTACAAGAAGAAACTCTTAGCAAATCTGTTTGGCTGAAAACCTCTATCAGGTGATTCTTTTAGACTTCTTACAAAAGAAACTCTTAGCAAATCTGTTTGGCTGAAAACCTCTTTCTCCATCAGGTGATTCTTTTAGACTTCTTATTGGAGTCCTAGGTTTATTTTGTTATTTCTAGCAAAATAAATTTTGTTATTTCTAGCTTATATTATATAAAACCTATTTAGATATGCTGAGCTGTCAGAACAGCTGGGGGACAGGACAGGACAGAGGGGAATTCTGGTTTTCCAATGCATCAAGCTATTGGTACACAGACTACTTAGTCTCACACAGTATTTTGCAAACCAATTTGTAAGCCTCCATTGGGACTACTGAAGAGATGCTTCTGTACTTCATATGTGGTGTATGTGGCAGCTCCTTCTCTGCTATACTCTAAGGATCCTCCTACACTTGAACGTGTATGTGATATCTCATATACTGGGAACTGTAGCCTTTGCAAACTGTGCTTCAGAAACATGGTGGACATTGCCATCTGCTTTATTTTTTTAAAAGTACTAATTCTTGGAAAGTAAACTATTAGTGTCTGTGAAAAGGCAGAGAAGAAGGAAGTTCTCAGACATAGCTTCCCACACTGTCATCTTTTTGGAGTCTTTAAATGGCTGGTACTATTACATGAAGAGTAATTATATCTGCATTCATCTTTATGTACATCTGAATGGTCTCCTGGAAAGTGAGACTGAGATTTCCATGTTCATGTAAACTGTATGCCAAGGCAAAACAAACTCCAGCATTTATGGTAACAAAAACCCAAGGTCTTTTGCAGCTCCCTCATATCAATGTAGCAGATACACTATTTCTGAAAATACTGTTCTCTTCAAGATGCTATTCATTGCTGAATCTAGCTTGACTAGAACTCTAGAACAATAATTTGACTCTAATAATTATTGACTCTAGGACAATAATTTGAGAATAAGTTGAGTCCTTTATAAGGAAAGATGTACTCCATATCATCTCATTCATCTTTACCATCATCACCTTTGAGGGATTTCCCCTCTCTTTTAGTATTTAGTCAGGTATCTTCATCTCAGCTCTCAGTCCAGATCCAAGGAAAGGAAAACAACTAGGAATTATCTCACTGCAGAAATGCTGTACACAAAAGAATACATTGGCTTTTATTAGAGAGAAAGAGATCTGAAGAAGAGGTTTGTGGGTTTGTTTCATTGGTAGCAGATGCCAATTTTCATTTAATTTTATGTTTTTAAAGCATATAAAATTATGAGCTATTCCCTATCAGAATTGTTTTTTAAACAATCACTCCCACCCACTGGGCCCTTACAATCCCGTAATAGGAAAATATCATTTAGGAAATAACCTGGCTCTAGTTGATGATACATTTATAGCCAAGTGCCAGCCTCTGCCATCTTAGCCAAACTATTGACTCTGCAGGTGCTGTTCTGCACAAAATAGGATCTGGTTGTGAAATTAAAGTCTCTGGCTGAGTGCATGAGCTTCCATTTTGACAGGAGAATCAAAGGCAGATAATCTCCTTTCTAGCTTTTAACCTTGGAGTGAGCAGGGGTCAGTTCATGTTCAAAAAGCTTCAGGGCACTCTGTCCACCGATTCCTTTCAAACCATTTTTGTAACCTGGGACTGCTGGACCACATTGTCTCCTAGCTTCCCCCACTACTATCTTCAATATGTTCCTCAAGCTGAGAGCAGCAATCAGAAATTAAGTCAAATGAGTTTATCCAAGCAGTGATGGCATGGGAACCACAGCTGGTGTGGAGAGCACTTCCATGACACTAGTCTTGTTCAAAGGGATCTTACTGGGGACTGACTGAAAATCTGTCCCTTTATTTTTGGGTGCAATTCACTTTTGAAATATGGTATTTCCCCATGGAAAGGTTTCTTACCTAGATCAACCTTCATGCTGCTGTGATCAAACAAACGAGGACCAGAAGAGCTTCTTACCATAAGGAGGTCTTAGCTCAAGCACATTACCTCATGATGCCCCAAACTGTCCTGAGCATGTTACAGTACAGACCCTGCACACCGGAGGTTTCATCTCTACACCACACCAGGTACAGCAACGAGGCAGGAAGCGGCGGGGAAGAAATAAGACAGGAAACAACAAGAATACAACAGCAACACATCAGATGGGATGTGGGCACAGCGGGGCTCGTTGTTCCTAAGGAACCACAACAGAGCTCTGGTTGCCTCCTGTTTGTGGCAGGTTCTGATCTCCTGGAGAGATTTGAGCACTACGAGTTACAACAGGAAGGTATTCTTGCCACGCTGAGTATAAAGCCTTCCCACTGACTCCTGTACAGCACAGAGATAGGTCCAGGTTTAAAATCAGCTACGCTGGGTACCGTGTGCAATATTGATCTCACAGACTGGAGGTCAGAACGGGAGAGAAACCCAGCTAAGGAGCTGAAGAAAATCTTAATGGCAAAATGAGGCAGTTTAAACCTAGCTAGGATGCTAGTCACAAGATTAAGGGCAACGTAGATATGTCCTGGCCGAGGCTCACCCAATGGACAAAGAGACTTCACTTCCTCCCCCTCTCACACACAGATGCACACATGATTGAGAAATTTCCACCTTCCTTCCACAGCTCCTCCTGGGTCACTCCACACCACTTGCCCTACAAGAGAGAGCTCTGGCACAAGCATGTTTGGAAAATTAAATTTTCTTCATATGTTGTCAGAGAGTTGTCTCTGGGACTGTGGAGCCTCGCAGGTTTTTTTTTACTTTGGCAGGTTTTATTAAGCAGGGCACAGACCTACACCACTTCCAGCTCCAGGGTTAGTGCAGTTGTTGTTATGAACCAGGGATCTCTGCATCACAGTCTGTTGAGGAGTACGTACATTCCCTTAGAAGCTTATTAAAGGTGACCTCACACAGCACATGGGGTACTCATATTCCTGGCATGTTGTTTATTCAAGGAGAATCATCTTCAAGAGGAGAAGCCCCTAATGCCCTTAAGTTGTCTGAGCCACAGTAGCAGGTTCTTTCTGCAACTCTAAAACTGGCCAAATGGCAATTATTCAAGTAATAGCATCATTAATCTGAGTGGACCATGGGGAAAAAAATATTTATATCAATAATAACAAAACCTAGCTACAACACTAGGTACCTAGTGTTGGTCTTTAAATCTATGTGAAGGGCTTCTACATAAAAGTAGCAAGATATCCATGCAGCAGACTTCTCAAAATACAAATGCCAGTTGCTTAATGTAAGTTTTTGACTTGAAAAATATTGACCTCAGATGGAAAACTCAGAGGCAGACCCAAACCCAAAGTGCAGTACTCACAATTTGCTGATGAAGTATTCATGTCTGGACATTTCCTCCTGTCTACTGCGTATCCAGCAAAAGTATTCTGTAAGACTCCCAAGCAATAGGACTACAGGTCTTTTACTGATTAATCCTGCAGGGCTTTGAAGGACACTGTCAAAGAATCATAAAAATTACAAGCCCTATTAATTAACATCCTGCCTATATGTCTGCCAAAGAAGGAATTATTTTCTTCGTTCCTTTTTCTGGCGTTGGACTCATACAGTTTTAAAATGGATGAGGAGATCTCATTTTATTGCTAAGGAGCTCTAATTAATGTTCATTTACAGCTCTGGAAAGTTAATTCCAATTCTGAGCTGCACCTACAACATTGCAGCCAGCAACTCAAAACCAGCAAGAGACATTTAGAACTCGGGAGCAGTTATGCCTCTTTTGGTGAGATTCCCCTGTTTTACTTCTTGCCCTTCTTCCTTTCTCATATCATCTAAAGAAAAACAGAATCTGTTTAGCAGTTCATCTGCTCCTGCTGCATAATCCCCTGCAACACACTGCTGGCAGTTGCAGGGATAATTATGTGACCAGGAAGGTTCTGGCAGCAGGTAGTGCCCAGTGGCAGGAATGAATAAACTTGAAAAGATAGTTTGTTTCCATGCAGAGTCCTTCTAGAAAGACAGAGGAATGCTGAGAAATCAGTGGGAAGGAATGCCTTTTCAATAAAACCACAGAATTTGCAGGCAATAGCCCAAATCTGTCTACCCAGCTCTGTCACAGCACTTTGACCAAGCCATTTAACTTCACCACATCTCAGGCTTCTCAGCTGCAAAGCAGGGACAAAGTATCCCTGACAAGGGTGTTCTGTTCCCATCTCAAATTGGGCACTGCTAAAGCATTTGCAGACTCCCAGAACCAGGTTTTAATGTTAATACCAAAGACAGCTGAATTCCGTAAAAGAATGTGCTTCTAACAGGGTTCAGTGTTTTCTTAAAGGGTCTTTGTATGATAATGTGACATTTCACAGCCTTCATGTAGGCAATTATCTTTGAAAGAAAAATGACCAAGTTTATTTCTTTCTTTTCTTTTCTTTTCTTTTCTTTTTTTTGAGAAAAGGCTTTGATTAAAACACATTTCTTGGGGAGCTGATATGCAAGGATGGAATGTGGATACAAAGCTGATTCAAGAGCTGGAGCTGTTATTAAAGGTACTGGAATTAAGGAGCTTGAGGAGGCCTTAGATAAAACATTCAAACAGCATCAGACTCTCACACCAGCTGGGACCAGTGTAGTCTGTTGTGCCTGTAAAGTATTTTTTAGCATCTCCTAGAAGCTCTTCCATAACTAGACTGCTGCACTCCAACATGATTCTAAGTGAATGACAGAAAAGAATAATTTAAAGGCTTGTTGTTGCTCCTTAGCATCTCAAATTTGTTTGGACTGTTGTGTAAACAGGACATGCAGAATTAAACATTAATACTATCTGGTTGTATTGGTCTGAGTGCAGGTTTACTACAAATTCTCATTGTCCTCAGAAAGAAACTGTTATTCCTTGCTCCTACGGGAATGAAGTCAGTGGAGTTTTTGCCACAACTAGAGTGGGAGCAGGAACAGGTTTGATGGATAGAGGCTTTGAAACTGCAGTCCAAAACATGTGTATAAGCAGAAAGACTTTAATACTTTTAAGTTCTTTAACTCACAATCAGCACCAAAAGTTACACCAGTTGTCCTGCACACAGCATTTCCATGCCCTGTATGCTTGGTGTCACTGCATACTCAGGATATAAGTGATCCCTAGGTTGCATTCCCAGATCGTAAAGACCTGACTAACCAAGACTTCAGGATGCTTGGTAATCTCCAAGACAGGAACATACAAGCTATATTCACAAGCATTCCTACCAAACTCATTTGTTTCTCCACCTACATTCTTTGGGTTATAATTTGACATTCATCTACCCTTCCTACATTCCACAGTTACACCAGCAGAAGAAAAAAATCTAGATCCCTTCAAACACTTCCTTTAAACTCCTTCCTTCTATACTCTCTCTCCCACACAACAGTCATGCATTTATGAGTCTGTGGTTGACAGTGTTCACCATAGGCAGAAGGAAGCAGGAAGACAGGTTGGGCAGCAAACTGGAAAGGTATAAAAGCAAATGTCTTGAGGATTCAGTATTTCAGCATCTGTTCTGGATGTCAGTGTTCTTCAAGTAATATTTTCTCCATCCACTTCCCTTGGTGAAAAGTCCAGGAGTTTTGAAAAATAACAGAGACTTCATTTAAAAGCACAAAAAGTGACAACCAGCCTCTTTCTGGGATTTAGGCTAGGACCATGTGAACATAAATTGCAACCAGTCATTTGTAAATTAAAGGGGACTAAGAGAAGACAAACCAAAAAATCAGTTTTTAAAGGAGTTATTTTTAATTGAGACTGAAAATGCAGCCACTTTCTGGGCAGCTGCATTCATGAGCCTTTGCTTCTGAGTAATAACTTGAGTCAAGAACAGTAACTTATTAATTCCTTCTACTTTCACCTTGTATTTCTGGGATTTTGTGTTTCTTAGCCCTGAAGATAAACCATTAGCCAAAGAACAACCAGTACCTACTCAGTTTTGTTACAGAATAGTTTGCTTCTTCCTGTGCATCTGAAGAACAAACCAGGTTGAGAGAACAAGGACTCCAGTGGGGAGCAGTAAGCTGCCTACACAATTTCCCATTACCAGAGGGTCTGTCAGAGCAGTGAGGTGTTTATTCTACTGGAAAGCAAATTGAGTCTGGTGATGCTTCAGCCTTCCAGCTGAATCACCCCTAACATAAGAAAACTATTCCTCCAACGGATTTGGGTTTTTGGTCTGTTTTTCAAAGAAAATGAGTCAAAGTCTTCATCCTGTTATGTATCTTTTCCAAAAATCTGTTAGCCAGTTTCAACCAAATTCAACAGAGAGTATAGATTTCTTACCAGTGTTGTGAAACTAGGCAGCTAGGTAGAGAAATGAGGGAATGCCACTACTAGGGGATAGATATAAAGTAGCCTCTTTTCAGACATCAAAGGGTCAAGACAAAAAGACATCAAGACAAAAGACATAAGACAAAAACCTCTGGGAAACCAACATTCATTGATTCCACTGCTGCTGGAAACACTCTTTGACCTTTTAATGTCAGGTGAGAGATAAAGAGGCTGTTAATGATCACTGTTATTGCAAGAACCATATAATACAGCCTTCTCCTAAACTGATCACAGTCCATCTTAAAACCACTTGTGTTTCTTATCCCACAAGTCCATTTAAAAGTGTGTCCCAGAATGTCACTGTTCTCATTGTCAGAAGCCTGGAAATTTAGAAGGAAGTTCAGTTTTTCTTGGTGAGTTTCTATTATCTGCTCTAAAGTCAACATTGCTCTTTAGCTGGAAGGCCTCTTCTCTCAAGACTGCCTTCCCCAGACTCCACTGTGGGTTTCCAGAACCTTTCCCCTCTCACCCTTGGCTTATTGAGGCTAAACCAGACAAACTCCGTTAATCCCCTTTGTATTAGAAACTCTCCATCCCCATCATCATCATCTCTTCTGCTTTAATTCTTGTTTCCTGAGCATGCTTGCCCAGAGGTCTACACAGTCATGCCTTGTACCTAACTGCTAGTACTTGATTTCTTCTTTCACTGGCTTGATACAAGTCCTAAGATTGCACCTACTTTTTTATGGTTCTGTGAACACTGACAGCTCACAGATATCCCGTGTCTTTCTTCCCCTTTGTCATTTCCAACTCATGAACTCCAACCATGTCCCAAAATTTCTGGTTATTAATTCTATACATGATCTTAATACTTGAAATATTAAAAATCAACCTGATCCTCAGACCCAGATCCTTAAGGTCATTTGATTCCTTCTGTACCATATCCCACTTTGTCACCTGATGGCATCTCCCTACTTTGGGGCACCAGGAATTTCATCAGTGTAATTTTGGTTTTGTGTCAATATCATAAGGAAAACTACAAACTGGACTGGTACTAGAACTGATCATTCAGAAGCTCTATCCCTAATCTCCCTCTAAGCTGCTTCTTCCATCACAATTACTTTTTTATCCCGATTTTTAATGGATATATAGTCCAGTTAATCAGTCTCCCCCTCTTGCAAATTTTTGCATATTCAGATTTGTGCCCTTTCCAGCCTTTCCATTTCATGTCGAATTTCTCCTGTATATTAACACTTACAATAGGTCCAGTCTGTATCTTAGAACTACACCAGTCACACTGGCCAGTTTGACATTCATAGGATCCAGCACAATCTCCTCGCCAGCCACAGATGATAATTAACATTTTTCACCTCCGCAGGTATTGATTGTGCCGTACAGGCTAAGAGGACCCCAAGGCTCACATTCAGTGGGAGTGATTGTTACTGGGGAAGAGCATTTCCATCTGAGCTCTTCTTCTCCAGAGCTTCATTACTGTCTTATCTAACTTCAGCCAGAGCCAGCTGCTCGACTCTTCAGGGGAACCGAAAGCTATGTGATCATGATGGTTTCAGTTAATATTAGACATCCTAGAATGAGGTGTCATCCACAGAATACTGGGACTTCAAACTCTCACCACCTTTCCTGATGTCCTGAGTCTGAGAATGAATGGGCAGGGAACAGAACACAGCGAATGTATCTGACTATCCAAAAACCAAAGGTGAAAGTGAACATACAAAAAGGATGCGGATAATAAACCAACTAAATAAAAGCAGAATTACTTTCAACATTCTGCAGTATCATTTAATTTTAAGAGTCCTAGGAGATTGTTGTTTCAGCCTCCTGAACAGAGTAGTTATGATGCCTGCCATCCATAAGATCAGTTACCTTGCTGAGAAAGAGAATAAACAGGTGCCCTTCTCAAAACTTCCCGAGATAAGGGGAAGATGCAAGGTTGCTCAGACTTCTTTTGATAGCATTATCTTTTAACTGAACATACACAAGAATTCCTCTCACAGTAGTGTTGTTCTCAGGAATTCACACAAAAATTAAATGCGTAAAGAAGATCTGTCTTTAATACTTTTGGGTAAAACCAGACTGCTTAGAGGTCGGGGTTGCAAAGCACTTTTTTCCAACAGTCAATATTCCCTGATTTCTCCAAAAATGCCCTTAGCATCCTCTGTTTCAGAGCACAGAAGTTGACTACTGTCTCTCTATAA
This sequence comes from Antrostomus carolinensis, assembly GCF_000700745.2. NCBI lineage: Eukaryota > Metazoa > Chordata > Aves > Caprimulgiformes > Caprimulgidae > Antrostomus > Antrostomus carolinensis. The sequence continues at coordinate 1,828 of NW_010323610.1, read as the reverse complement.
AATGGGTGTTACTCATGCATTCAAGAATTAAAGGGGGTCATTCCAATAAACTACCATTTGTACAGGTTTTCAATGATCAATATAATTAATTTGGGATCACAATTAAAACTGTTTTTTTTCCCTAATAGAACACATTAAAAGATGTCCAGCTCCTCTACCAAGCATAGTTCTCTAAATAGAGGAAAGAATTCTTTAAATTTATCACTGTAAGCCCTTTATGTTGTCCAGTCACCTACTGCCTCCAAGCTCACTGGCCTTGTCTTTTGGCCAAAGTAGCATTTATTTGTGACTACTGTTCGAGACAGGATATTGACCTATATGGACTATTGGTTTGACCAGGTATGGCTGATTTTATGTTCTCCTATTTACATTATCACACTCAACACTTTCTATTCAGACACAGCAGGCTGCCTCTCAGTGGAGCAGAAGCAATGTTAATGCTGGAATGCTGGAATACACTACATCAGCAAAAAGCCTCTTGGAGATGAAAGGCGGCAGACTCGCAAACCAGATTTGGTCGTGTTGACACAGTTACACTGATCATCTGAGAAATTAACACGCTTGCAACTTAAATAAAACCCTCCAACTTATGTTCTGTAGAAAGCCTGATTAATATTTTATGGTTTATTACCATTCTTTTAGTAAATTATTCAAAAGCATCGCTCGGCAAAGCACACGGGAAGTCCAGAGTGTCAGGTCAATTAGTTGTTTAAGGATTATGTAGAATTTCAAGTATTTTTTTCCAATTACAGAGTATAAATGTTATGATTGGGGAACAAGAGGAACTGAGGCAGGTTAGATAGATTCCTTTTTTAAAAACCCACTTAAATATTTGGGGATTAGTACCCCAAGCATTAGACTTCTCCTTGTCACTACAGTTCTTGTAGCAACGGTAGTGCTGAGGCAAAAACCTATGCTGCTGGGTGCTAGCTGAGAAAAATTAAGACATGTAACTGAGGATTTAATTTCTGCATGCCTTTATCATGATTAGGTGAACAAACTGACTAGCTACAGAGGCAACTACTCTATTAAGGATCATTTAACAATCTCTCACAAAATTTATGGGCAGTTTGTAATTTCAGAGAGTGAGAAAACAGTCATTTGGTGATGTGTTCCAGCTCCCTGCTACTGTGAGATTGTTCTCTATTGTATGTTTCCAATTGATCCCTCCAGACCACTGAAGCTTTTTTAAGTCCTATATCTAAGGAACAATGCTTCCCTTTGAAAGCTGCTTACCACACAGCAGAGCTCATCAGGAAAGACAGCCAGCCCAAGTATTAATTTTCTTAATTGAGTCTAGCTTCTCCTGTATATCTCTGTATTGAGTCTAGCTTCTCCTGTACATCTCTCCCACTCTGGAAATAGTTGTAGTCTTTTGAGCTGTGTATACATGTCATTCTGGTATGTAAACACCCTCAACACGCTTAGCTCTTAATTACTCCATCAGTTTTACTCTACCCCTGGGTGCTCCAGTTTAGGGGCATGAAATGTTTCAGCATTTCATGGGCAAGAAGATCTGTAATTATTCACAGTTTTCTTTAATGACTGTTGTGGTAGTCCCCTCATTTTTCCTCAGTCCTTGATTACTCCTTTGACAACACGTGCACACCCACCCGCACTGCACTGAAAATTTAATAAATAATCCTGAAGCAATAAAAGGGAACAAGAAGATTAAGATTCTCACTGTCATCCTTCAAAGCTACGATTAGGCTCCAACCCGTTCTTCTAGTGTCTAATGTTAATGTTCTCCTGTGCAACACGTGCCTTTGTCGTTGTCTTGCCCTAGAAGGAGCCAGCTTTGCCTTTCGTGCTGGAAACCATAGAATCA
>NW_010323609.1:765-9982 GCF_000700745.2 Antrostomus carolinensis | reverse complement strand
TCCAACTCACAACATTCTATAATTCTATGAAGTCATTAATTTTCTTATGATTATGACCCAGTAACTATGCATAAAACCTTTACAAGTAGGATTATAATTGTCGGGTTTTATTTATATAAAAAATACAATAGATTCTTACCAAAGTTGTTAGGCATTCTTATGTAATCAATCATCCAGTAAATACAAATAATTTTAATTAGAAAAATTAAGCAGTATGAAATGGATTCTGTGCAAATCTATTCAAGCAACCTGTGGTTTTCTTCATCTAGGAAGAACACTGCTGGTTTCTTCAAAGGATCCTCAAAAGGTGACTTTTGTCTTAAACTGTACTAGTTTGAACTGTTCTCAGATCAAATTAAGGAAAAAATCCCAGAGTCTTGGAGCTGTAGCCAAGAATATCTGTTTCCCTCTGCCCCCCCCTTTTGTCTTTTATAAAATAAATTAAGAAGATTTCATTTTAAAGTCTCTGCTAATTACAGCTGTTGAAAGAAAGCACAGAAAGTGAAGCAATCATTGTGATACGCCAACTTCAGACTGTTTAGGGATTTAAAAATCATAATCAACGCTATCATAGTTCACCAAGAGATCAGTGAGCAAATGATAGCCAGGTTTTTCTGCACTTGTTAGGCACTTTTCTGAAGACGAACATTGTTTCGTTGCAGGCTAGCTGCAAATCTCTGTATAGCTTCACTTTATAGTCATGGTGCAGGGGGACTGCCTGCGAGCCAGAGTCTCAAGGGGAGGTGGGTGGGGAGGGACAGTCAAGGCTAACAGTGCCCTCAAGGCCCATACATTTATGAACCTGTCAAAGAAGGTGCAAACAAGCCCACTAATCTTGAAGTAACAGAAGTGCAGATAGTATTGGCATAGTTCATTCTCCAAGGAGAGATTGCATCCTTTCAGCTAGATAGCTGGTAAATCCTTGAGTGGAATATCGCCCATCCACCATCAAGAACGGGATAACAACCAGTGCCAAGCTTTTCTCTGTAGACACAAAAAAACTAATGAGAAGGTGTAAGATACCTGTGCTGGGGAAAATTGTCTTACCACAATATTCTGTGCAATTTTATTTTTTAAAAAAGGACATTCACTGATCAGTTTCTGAGTAATCAGCAAAGACTTCATAAGAAAAAGCCTGCATTATTTTTCTGTTTCAAGCAGTACTGAGTTTTCCACGGAAGAAATAGGATGGACTGAGACACTGAGAGGTTCTGTTCTTCAGGTCCCTTCAGTGTCTCAGAAAGCACCACTGGCATAACTCTAATAGAGAAGCCATTAAGGTCTTGTTTCGTCTTAATAGCATTATAAACACTAGTAATCTGGTTAACAGGCAGTAAATAATGTGTTTGTAGTGACAGAGACTTAGTTTATACACAAACCTAAAGCACTGTGGAGGTGTACTAGAAACTTGAAAAAAAATACTATCTCTGAAAACTTTTGGATGTCTCAACAGGAATACAAAAAACTTTATTCTGCAATCAGTCTAACTCAGCATAAGATAGTCATGGCCACTAAAACTTTACCAATTTTTCCTTCCTTCTTCACATTTACAGATAGATAGACAGAGAAACATGACAATGGATCTTTCTTTTCAAAACATTAAAAATTTGTATAAGAATGAGATACCAAGGAAAACCAGTCTCTACATTTCTAGTACTATTCAATTTGCTGGTGATAGAGCAACATGAAGAATACAGTAAAAACCTAGTCCCGTATTAAGATTACTGTGGAAGTTCACCTATGGGATGTGTGGATGGTTGGCACTGTTATTTTAGTGAAGAGAGATATACATTTGCGGATCTATGTAGCCAACACCCTCTCTTATTCTCTATCCCTCTTCCTATTCTCTCTCTTGCTTCCTCTGAGCTGCAGTAATTATTATTAATCTGCAACCTGTTTCTATCATGGAAGGGAAAAAATGCACTCTTCTATTAAGAGGTATTCACAGTGTTCTCTTTCTGTCCTTTCATTAGATAAAGAGCACTGTGATATGATATTCATCTCATACATGTAGCATATTTAATATTTGTGATTGTTCTTGTGGTTGGAAATTCACAGATTTAAGATCAACATTTTTAAAATCTATTTTCAGATATTTATTTTCATGATTTTTTAGGAAATGTTTGGTAGAATTTGAAACTATTTTTTTTTAAATTCAATTATGACTTTTTAATATAAAATCTCAATAAATAGGGAAAACTTCTCTTAAAGAACAGGTAAAGGAAAATCTACTAATTTCTTCAGTTTAGCAACATTTGAAAAGGGTTCTAGGTTTTCTGAGTTTTTAAGGAAACTGCTAAAGTAGTAGTGCCTAGATAGTTTAGAATTTCTTATATTGGTAACAAATTGTAGCACCAAATGACTTTGGAGAAGTGCACATGACAGGTCTTACAGATGGTAAAAGTGCAGCATCTTTACAATTACACCTTGCAAACCAGATTATTATTAAAAAATTAAAAGTAATAAAGGAGAACATTGTAATTTAGAAAGAAAAAGTACTTTTCAATCTTTTGTGTTTTTCTTTGAAAGTGTAAACTTCATAAATAATGGAAGAAGAAAATAAGGAACCTATTTTGAATAAATTTGCATTATTATTGTTTATTAAAGCATTTGCTTACTGGTATATTCATATAAAATTAAGTGTAGTCATATTAGAGACTGGTAAATCTGAAGATATTAATCTGTAGCAATGCCCTAAAAATAACTTACTCAAAGAATGCTATTCTGACATCCCTTTTAATCCACTAAATTCAGGTAGGTACTCAACATGACAATCTTACATTCTTCTTAACTTTCTATCTTAAAAACAAAAATGTCTTGTATATTTTTCTGGAAAAAAAAAACAAAACAAAATTTTAAAAAGCCAAAAAATCTGGGCTTTTATAGTGTTTCTAGGTCTTGTTTTTTCAGGATATATTCTATTCAGTTTCTTTTGACCAAGTTATTTCTGGACTAATAATTCAGCATTTGTACTATATGAACATAAAATATTTTCTACAATGGAAAAATTATTTTCTACAATGGAAAAAATATTTTCTACAATGGAAAAATTATATAAACTAAAGTTATACACACGTTTCCAAAAACATAGGATAGGAAAAAAAAAAAACAAAACCAAGATGAACATGTTAGAAAAGCTACTTTTTAAAAAACAATTTACATGTTTTGAATTTTAATGGTCAAGGATGTTTTCTCTTTGGACATTTGAGATTGTCTGGATGACAGGAAGAAGAAACTTTATGAAGTAATGCACCAAATATAATCTGATTCAATAACGAATGTATTACTCATAAATATATTTTATGCAATAATATCAAAACACATCAAAGATTATTTTTGAACATATGCTTATACTTTTTATTGACTATTTTATTGACGTTGACAATAGTTTTCAAAGTCTTGCAGTAGAATGATCAGGCTTATGCATAAAAAGCAGTTAAATAGTTCTTTAAATTAAGTGGTTTTGCAACTTTCCATTATAATGAAAAATAAAAGAATGAAAAATATTACAACCTAAGAGATGTTCTTTGTACAAGAAAAGGAAATCCATTGACAGGTGGACTACAAGTGATATGTTACCTGTCTGAAAAAGAAGCATAACATACAGAAAGAATTAAAGGCATTTTTCTTAAGAAAAACTACTAAGAAAGTTTGTACAGCATCTTAATCTTATGCAAATTGAAGGACAATAAATTTAATATTTTGTTTTTAACTATTAAGGAGTTCTTAGACTTCTAGCACTACTGCTACTATTTGCTTTCAACATAACTTTGTTTTCTCTCTGGTTCTTGGCAAGTTGGATATCAAGTCTAGAATAAGCAATTTTTTTTTTAATTTCACATCCAAATGTCAACAGATTAATTTCATTTTTTTTAATCTAAGTACATTATATTTCATGTATTTCATGAAATCATAGAAAAATTTAGAAAGAAAGGGACCTTGTGATCATCAGCTCCCAATCCCCCAGGCTGCATCAGGGCCTGCTTCTAAGTTTTGTTAGGGCTTTGTCTCAAGTTTTTAATCTCTCTATGAAAGGAAATTCCATATTTAGCGGTTTGTTTGTGACATGAGGGGTTTTTTAAACAAGATCCTGACTTTACTCTTTTTTCACATGCACTTAACTTTTCTTTAGGCACATTATAGTAGAGAAAGGATTTTCTGTTACCCAAGATATGTTTTTAAACTGCTATGCTGGGTGTGATGCCTGGTACTGATGCTCTTTTTACTACATGTCTACTTAAAGGTAGAGGAAATTATGTACGTGCCAGTGTTGATGAGGTAATTAGAACCTGAAGTTGTTTATATCTGTGTTATTCTTTTTAGTTTTGAATTGGTTATACCAGTGAGAAAGCATACGTGTGTAGGCAAATCTTATTACAATCCTTCTAATCAAAAAATATTCAGTAATTTTAAAATAAGGTCATTCAATTTTCTCTTTTCATTTTTATAATATATGTATTAGTTTCCAAGCAATGAAATGGTGATTTTTTTTTGTCTGTGCAGTTCAGGTTTTTGGGTAAAATTACTGAATTTCATTTTCTTCCTTCGAGCAAGACTTTTTGATAGACATCACATGAACAGACATTATTTCAGAAAACTTTAGAAGTTTATAGTGCATAGTTTTCCACCGAGATTTCAGAAACACCATTATGCAAAAAGATATTCTTTCTTATGGTAAAATATAGCAATTACTTTATCTTATTATTTTCATGGGTAGGAAATCTAATAGATAGGTCAGAATTCTCATGTACTACATCTTAGGTTGTAGGTTTTGTACTTTCTGCTTTTTTTGGACTGAAGCAGGAAAGTATGTACCCCATTGATTACTAAAACTTTTCCAGTGTAACAATACTTCACCATTAAACTGGGAAGACTTTCAAATGGATTCCTGAGAGATATGAACATCATGTAATTAAATAATTTTCTTAATGAGTTTAATGACTAAGTAGAGTTTATCTGTATAATTTGTAGATCAAACAAATAAATCGCAAATATTTTGGTAGACTAAGACAGCATTCAAAATTATTTTAATAGTCGAAAATCTTCAAGGCAGAACTCATTAATATCTAGTGCAAGCTGCTAAAGCAGAAGGAAAAATGCATTCATTAGCCTGTTCAGTGGGAAAATACATCTTCAGTAAGTATTTGAGACATTGAATTCCTCGGCATATCTGTCAGATTTGGCTCCCCATGACATGAATTGTGATCACATTCAGTTCTATAATTACACTTGCTATTCCTGAGTAGTGTTTCTGCATTTCTGGAATATTGTGTATCTACTCCAAGAATTTAGAAGTACCTGAAGTCTCAAAGATTTTTCTACATGTTAAATGATGCCATAAGTCATTCAGAAGACATTCTGGGTTGTGCATTCAACTTTAGAATCTGGTTCTCCATTTAGCAGACTGTTAGGCAGGCAGTTTAAGACCAGTGAAAACATGGTCTTAAAACCTGTAAAAACCTGTAAAACCAAACCCAAAAAAGTTATTGTCACTTTATACCCAACTTGTACCACAACAATTGATGCACAATGTACAGAATTTTAAAATATCACATTGATTGTCACATTGTCAAATTGACTTAAATTAGTGGTTTAATTCAAGAAATTGTCTGTTATCAATAGACAATAATTTATAATATTGTAAAAAGAATTGGTAGATCATTCCTGATATCAGTTAATGTAGTTATGATACTATTGCTAAGCCTAAACTAATGAGATTTCCTTTTCAAAAAAACCTGGATATTTAGATTGATTCAAAAATACTTTTCTCAACTTAAATGAGCTTTGAAATTACAAGAATGCAGGAGTTGCATATATATATGTTATTAAGCTATAGGAATGTAAGTTGCAATACAAGTAAGATGCATAAAAAATCCTTAATTTTAATAAATGTAATGTCTTGGGATAAAATGGCATCATACAATTTGCAACTTATCATACTTAAAAAAAAAAAAAAAAGTGAAAGAATGGGTGCAATTTACAACCAATATAGATTACTAATAAATAGTGGGAAAAAGAGCACTTTTTATCCAAATTAATTTGTGTGTATAACTGCATGTAAAAAAGCTCTTTAGCCCTCTAATTCTGTCTCTGTACTATTCTTGGGCTCCATCCAGCTTAATCTTTGCTGTAAAAGTCTTATGTGGATGGAAAGGTTGGACTGTAAATAAATGGCTTAAACTAAATTACATGGATGGATTACAGAGGCTGAAAAGTGAGGAGAAGTGTAAAGGGAAAGCTTAATTTAAATATTTCAGGTTTCTATACAGACCTAAAATATGAGGAGAATGAAATGTACTTTTCACATTCAAAGGTGAATAAAATGTCATGAGAAGTGAAGAAAAACCAGACAATTTACTTCACAGCATGCATTCATCACTAAACGCAACTGAGTGTTATGCAGATATAACCACTGCCAATATCTGAGGGTACTCTTTTATTCAATAGCTTGTAATTCTGTATTTACGGTTGCATTTAGTCAAACAGACAAAGGTATTGCAAAACATGATTTATATTCAAGTGTTGTTTATTTTTAAAGATGCAGACTCAAAAATCTATAAGAACAAATGCAAGATACTTTGACCGAAAGAAGTATGTAGTAAATATTTCAATAAGCAATTAAATGGAGAATCAGTTATTCCAAATATATTTCACCCGATGTTCCTCTGTTGTGGTAACTCCTGGCTACTCCCTATTTAGACTGTTTCAGGCTTTTATGATGGCACAATCTCAAGTAAATTTACAGCAAGCATGCTGATCTGATGTAAAGGTATTGCTGATCTGGCTTGTAAAGGTAAATCTTGTTAAGTAAAGAGTGATGCAGTACAATATTGGATATGAATAAGTGATAAATGAGACATATGATGCAGCTGCAAATTTTGCCTTTCAGGTATGTATTATATTCATCTGCATTTATTTTACATTGCCAATCTGCTTACAAAAAGGTAAAGGACATTTATGGAATATTTATGTGTATATAAACTTCTGCTGCATTTTGTAATACAAAATAGAAAAGAGGTCCTGGAGGACACAGTGTTCTTTAAGTATTTTCAAGGTCATTGGATGACAGAGTAGTTATGAATGGAGTTTTCCTTCTGCCATGTACAACAATAAGCAATGCAGAGATAACGTAGCCCTATCTGTATTACGTTTCTCAATATCATTAAATGAATCTCCTTTTTATCACTTTTTTTCTCTTTACTCTTCTTTCTCCATTGGCAAGAAGTGAAGTATAATATGCAGGAGTAGAATGGGGATGAGGACAAAAAAGTTATGAATTAAAATTATTTTTGCATGTAAGAAGCAAAAGAACAATTGTTGAAATCATCATTCATATTAGCCTTGAAGTCTTTGCTTTTTCATAGTAGTGAATGTCATAAAAGACACATTTGGGATCATGTTTTAATGCCTTTGATTGCCACTGTGAGGATGACCTCTGATGATAGCGGTCACTAGGAGCTGGTTTGTTCTTACTTCAAATGGTGGTGGTTAGGTTTTTGCCAGCTCCTGCACTTGTTAACAGAGCAAGTAGAATCAGAACTCCTCTGTCATAACTTGGTTCCTATGTATCTCCAAGACTGCAACAAATCTTGGTTGTGGAACAATTAATATTATTGAGAGCTTCCAGTTCAAAAAATCTGGCTTGTTTGGAACATAAAATTGAGCAAGTAAAATAAGTAGTTTAGAAAAGAGATCATGGGTTTAATTTCTAATAATTAATCCAGTGGTATGTTTTAGTACATAATTCTCTGTACATAGGTAAAAGTGAGAAAAGACAGGTTTTTCTATATGTTGTTATGTTCATTACTATTAGTACACAGAACTATAATTAAATTGAATAGTGTTGGAACTTTAAATAGCAGTCTCAACTGACTTGCTAACATATGTAAATTTTCCTCTAAAAAAATCTCTACTTCTCTGAGCACAGTATTAATAATTTTTATTCCTTTGTGCCCTGCAGATATTCCTTTAGCTTAGCATTAAGAATTCCTCAGTTCTTGACATCTGTGTTAGAGTTTTTGTAAGGTACTGATATATTTATAATAATGAATAAAGAGTAATTTATTTTCTTAGGTATTTTGGGTCCATTTGGTTAAGAAAGGCCATCTCTTATTTGTATCTCTAACATGGGGCAGTTTTGTAACACCATAAGAAAACCAGTGAATTGCATGATATGTCAGAAAACTGATGAATTACATGAAATATCTTAAATGTATTGCAAAGTTTCAAATGTCATTGTGGATCTGCAGAACTTGTCTATCAGTAGGAAGAAGGTGCAGTTGTTAAAAGTAAACTGCTGTCATTGTTTTCTTAGACTTCAAAGGCATTTTCTGTGAGGGTTTTTTTTTTTTTCCACTTTTTGTGAGAAAAAGTGAAGCTATTTCAACTAGTAATTGATTATTAGTTTAGGATAACTTGTTAGTTTACATCTGAGCTACAGCCTGCTCAATTGAAAGTAGTCACCAGGAGCTTACCCAGTCTTACCAGATTCAAATGCCAGTTGTGTCACACTGAAAGACTGCCTGTGCAGCCTTTTGAAAAAAAGATCTGAGTTCAGTCTGTGAAGTCAGTCAGATGGAAAACAGCTCCAACTAAAGTTGTACACCTGGGCACAGTTCTACCCTCAGATTGGCAAGTCCCATTTGACAGTGACTATGATGATGCGGCAGTGTGGAGTCAGCCTTGACTCAAATGGGAGAGCTCACAGACCCACCAAATCTCAATGTATTGCAAGAACGTATACCACAGTCTCCCATACCTGCCTTTCTCAAACGATATGGTTCTCAAAACTACGTGAACTTGCTACACCATTGGTCAGCGTATTCACATTCGACCTAACATATTCCAGATACATCATGGAAAATACTGTGGACTTTGTGCTTAGAAGATACAAGGTTTGTCTGCTATGAATTCAAGTAAGACCTACTTCACCTTTTTTCTCCAGATCTCTTGGTAATGAAGAACTCGCATGTGGAGTTTTAAATGTAGGAGACCCTTTTAAACTCCATCTTTGTGTTGCAAATTTCAAATGGGATATTAGCTCACAACATAATCTCCATTGTACAAACAGCAGAAAAATGGTCAGGAAAAACTGAAATAAAAGTAATTCTTGCTGCCCTACAAGGGAGCATAAAAGATTCTGGCATATAGGAAATAGGCTGGTATAGGATACAGTTTATATGTACAATTGAAGAATGAAAGTTATGTAACTGTGGCA